>NC_052481.1:12228879-12528879 GCF_009730915.1 Dioscorea cayenensis subsp. rotundata | reverse complement strand
AAAGTGTGAAAGCCACCTTAGCGGCCGCTTTGGAAAGGGCTACCTTAGAGGATGTGTGAAGCTACTATCATCTTTTAAAATTTTTGTCACTTTTGTAGATAAATAATTCCCTTGTACTTAGAACTTTGAGGAGTATACTTTGGGTTGTTTTGAGTGAGTTCACACACACACGAAATTCGGGTTTGTTGTCCTTTTTTATTCAAGTTTTTAGCTAGAGCATTGATTTTTCGTATTTAGTGTTGAAATTTTCCATACTTGTAGAATACTTTCTTTGTATGCCTCGGTGAACCTAGGCCAAGCACTTTCAATATTTTCTTCATTGATGCACAGAATGTTTTAATGTTTGCTTGAGGACAAGAAAAAGCTTAAGTGTGGGGGAGTTTGATAAGTGCTTGTGCGATATGAATGCGAAGTGTTCATTCTTTATGTTGAGCATTACTTTTCTCAGGTTTTTACACTAATATGTGTGTTTTTATGTTACTTTTATGCAGGTAGGGTTGTGAGGCCGAGTATGAAGGAAATAGGCCAATGTGGATCATAATGCACCTATTTTGGTGGAAATCTTGCTAAGGTTCAAACGCGAAGACATAGGTCAGGTGTGAGATGCTAAAGTGTGTGCTAACCTCCTCGCATTCGAGTGAGCACATCCATTTGGAGGGGCACAAAGGCAGTCACACTCGAGCATTCCGATTTATGCACATAAGCACAAGAGCTCCACCAACATATATATCATTGAAGAAGCAAGTGATTCACGACCTAAACGTGTGCCCGTTTGCGTTACCCCGATGAAAATATGGAATTGGGAAGTTATTCAAGTCGAAGACTGTAGCAGAGCACTGTAGCATGTACTGTAGCAACAGTTCACAGCCGGCCGAGAAATCAGAGAAACAGAGAATCCACACGGGCGTGTAGAAATTATCCACCGCCGTGTGGAAATTCCGCACGGGTGCGTGTACCGTCCACGCCGGTGGAGTCGCCTGATTCCAACCCTATTTAAAGCCGATTCAACCCCGATTTTGGTATTCTTTTCTCCATCTTTTTCCCAACTTGAGAGAGTGCTTCAGCTAGGGTTTTGGAGAGGTTCTACGGCTCCGACATCGCGCGTCATTTGGAAGAAGGTTATTGGGAGAGTTTTCGTCGGCATCGATCCGACGAGGTGTATCCTAGGCCGGACAAAGGATCCCTTGCGACGAGTAGAGGACTCTCCACAAGACCATCGACATGACCATCGAGGGGGTTTCTTTATGGATTCATTGCTTTTACATTCGATTTCTTTGATTGTACTTAGCTCCATTGAGAGCTAAACCCCTAGTGGGTACTTGGGTGATTGTGAACCCTAGGATGTATTCGTTTCATTGAACTTCTTTATTATGCTTTCAATAAATTGATGTTTATTGTGAGTTCCAACCTTGAATGCTTGATTGTATGAACATTTCCCCTAGAGTGACACTAGGGTTGAGTGTTCTTGTTGGTAACCTTATGAGTGAGTGACACACCACAAGCGTTAGACAAAGCTAGGTTGGAGAGGGTTGAGAGGGTGAGTTGAGAGGTACAGGAGCGTCCCTTTCCCCTCCGACGTGATAGATTCTACCTCCGTTCCTCGAGTTCTTTGCGGCCATAATAGAGTGAATGGTCTAAGGGATGAATCTCTGCTGGGGCTTAGTTACGCGTGCAACGGAGTGAATCGTTGACGTGATTTTAGCATCTACGGCTTAATTGTGGCTAGGGATCTTTCACCTAGACCAAAGGGTTAGGTTTATACATAGGAATAGAGTTATCACTTGGAATCCTGATAAGTGCTTGAGTGAACATGTTTTTATGCTTGTTTTACATACATTGAGCATCATATTTTATATGGTTTATGTCTCATTTCGTGTATTGGGTGTTCTTTTATGCATGTAGGTTGTGAAGGCATTGGGATTTCAAAAGGGAGCGAAGATAGGCTATTATGGCATAATATTGGGAGTTCTTGTACAAATCAAGTTGGAAGATACAAGAGGGGTTCATGTATGAGGAGATGTGTGCCAACTTCCATAGTTTTTTTGCAAGCCAAGTTATTAATGGAAGGGGCACAAAGGCAGCCATGTCTCCACATCCCTCCTCCTTGTAAAGATTTCAAGACCTTTCAAGACGCATTGATGAAGGAAAAAGCCGGATAGCCTACCATATGATCGTGTGCCCGATCGTGTGGCCTTAAGAGGAGAATGTTCATCGTTGTGCAGCGAGGGAATACTGTAGCGGAATTCATGTAGCGGAATCACCGTAGCCGAATCAGCATGGCGAGTGCATCGTTCACGCGCCCGCAGCTGAAATTCCAGCGGCCGCGTGGGAATTCCTCGCAGCCCACGCGGGCGTGGAATATCCACGCGGGCGCGTGGGGGGCACGTGATGACGCGTTTTGAGGCTATAAATACACCTTTTGGCCGATTCTAAAGGGACTTTTGGCGGAGCTTTGAGCATAGACATTGAGAGAGAGACGGCTAGGGTTTGAGGAGAAGGTCTTCGCCAATTGATAGGGAGTTCTTCACCAACTTTGAGAGATTCCTTCGACGTCATAGCATTTTTGGGGAGCCATTGGCAACCTAGCTTCGGAGAGGAATCCTTCAAGACGTAGAACTACCAATCAAGGCCAATCCGCACGAATTCGAGGGGGTTTTCTCTATGGGTTTTATTGCTTTTCATTGTATTGATTATTGTTTTGTAACTAGGCCCATGGAGGGCTAAACCCTAGTAGGTATTTGGGCATGTGAACCCTAAGATTTATATTTTTTTGGATTGATTCTCTTAATGTTTCTAGTTAATCCGAGTTGTCTTGAGTTTTAATCTTGTGATTTAATTGCTTGCTAGTGTTGTTAATCCTTGTGGTTGATTACATTGCATGATTTAATACTTTAATGTGTGAAGTTTCCATTAGAGTTGGAGTTCCAAGATTAAAGAGGGTTGAGAGGGTGAGCCTTGAGATGGAGGAATGTCCCCTTTCCCTTTTCGATTGAGTGTTTCCTATCTCCGTATTCCATATTCTCTTTGCAACCATATTCGGTGTGAGGCGTGAGATTGCTCGATTTCTCCGCGGGACCTTGTAGGGGGTTAGGATCCTTCGCCGGGGAATTAGGGTTGGATCTACATTTAGGAATCGGTTTCACTCTTAGGTTTCCTTAGAGCATATTGCGGTCATATGGGGTGTGAAGTGTTGAGATTGCTCGATTTCTCCACCGGGACCTCGTAGGGGACTAGTGCCTTTTGCTTGGAGACAAGAATTGGCTATCGTTGGACTACCTCGACTCATTAGACTCGATTCTATGAGCATTTAGTGAATCTTGAGCGTTAAAGAAGATCTTAGGGGGATCATTGCCCGAATACCTCATCCTTAGTGATTGAGACTCTTCTACTTTATTTCTTGCATACTTGTTTGCTTTGCTTGCAATTAGTTCACTCCATTATCTTAATTGATTCCGACTAGATAATTGAGAAGTGGTTATTACTAGTACTTCCGTTCCTTGTGGATTCGACTACCCGACTCACCGGGTAATTATTACTTCGACACTCGTACACTTGCGATTCACGCACGCATATTCGGACGTGTCAAGTTTTTGGCGCCGTTGCCGGGGAACGGGATATTAGGAACACTAGGACTTGATTACTTTAGTCATTCACATTTTTATTTGTTTTTCTATTTCATATTTCTTTCTTTCGCCGTTCTCATTGTTTCTTTTTTTTTATTGATTTCAACTTCAGGTTATGACCCGAGGGAACCCTTCGACATTGGTTGAAGAGGACCCCTGAAATTGAGCGAAGATTTCAGTAGAAGGGGGCAAGGAACCCCGTACAAGAACGAGGACTCTCCAAGCTGAAATAGATATCGAAAGATCGGAAAAATATGGGCTGAACAAGAAGGGCAACAAAGGACATTATCAGATTTTTGCTAGGCCTACAATTCGTGGGACACAATCAAGCATTGTTAGGCCACCGGTAGCTGCCCAAAATTTTGAGTTAAAGCCGGGTTTTATTCAAATGGTTCAACAGTCTGCACAGTTCAATGGGTTAGCCGATGAAGACCCAAATAGTCATATTGAGAATTTCCTCGAAGTTTGTGATATGTTGAAGATCAATGGAGTCTCGGATGATGCAATCCGATTGAGAGCATTCCCTTTTTCATTGAAGGGAAGAGCCAAGCAATGGCTTCATTCACTACCACGAGCTTCTATCACAACGTGGGACGAGATGGTTGAGGCTTTCCTCGCAAGGTATTTTCCCCCGGGGAAATCGGCAAAGCTTCGCAATGAAATATCTTCGTTTGTTCAGATAGAGCTTGAATCTTTATTTGAAACTTGGGAGCGTTTCAAAGACCTTTTGCGGAAGTGTCCACAACACGGGTTCCCCGAGTGGATGGTTATTCAATCATTTTACAATGGGTTGAACTCGAGTACCAAGCAACTCCTTGATGCCGCCGCGGGAGGGACAATGGGAAACAAAACCCCCGAGCAAGCCCGACAACTAATTGAGGAAATGGGATTGAATAGCTACCAATGGAATGCAAGGGAAAGGAAGAGATTCTTGTTATTTTATTGATGTCAATGACGAGATTTCTAATGAATACTTGCAGGAATTGTTACATCCGGATCCATATGAGGAATGGCCGGACATGGAAGAGGCACAATTAAAAATTTGTACGGAACAAGTCCTCAAGGAGCAACCACAAGGAGGATTCATAGAACAGATTTTTAGCCGAGTCAAGAGGTCGAGACATCGTCGCCGGAAGCGCTCCCACACAATAGGAGACAAGTACACACAGCTCCTCACCGACTACCCTCATGGTATCACTGCGGGCCAGGTTTTCCATGATTTATGCGGCGGCCGTCAATATTCTCCAGGCCAGTCGAAGGCCTCTTGCCTCACTCGACCGGCGCACAGGTACATTCATGCAGTTCTCAGCCGGTCAGTGACAGGTCGGGGAGATGGTACTGGTTCACTTCGCAGGACAGATCTTTTGTACCTCCATTCCATGGTCCATGGAGTCCCTCTCCACCTAGGATTTGTGGTCGCCGACTACTTTCGCCATCAGAGTGAGTACTTACGGTTGGGAGCATTGTTCGCGGGACCCTATATCACTCGTCTTATGTTCAAGATGGGTCTGATCCGTTCGGTCAGGGGCGAGGAGAGGGTCAGTAGCCCAATACCATTGGGTTTGGTTACTCTCCGTTTGATGGGCATTGTGAGACGTACAGGCTCAGGTGGATACGCACTAGTGGAGTCGTCCTCTGAGGACGACGAGGAGCCTGCTGAGGCCACAGAGGCACCATCTGCGGCCGAGCCTAGGATCACCGAAGCAGCACCGATAGCATCCACTGATCCAGAGTCATCTACTTCTCGAGTACACGAGCGCCTGGCTCGACTCGAGGCTGCCGTTGCTACTATCTTGGAGAACCAGGTGCGGATTCTGGAGCGACTTGATCGTATTCAGCAGACTCTCGACGAGGAGGTCTCATCCGCTTCTGTACCAGCATCCGCACCAGCACCAGCACCAGCTCCAGATGCCGACGCTTGAGGCGTCACATTCATGAGACTTTTTATTTTGTTTTCATTTTATGTTTTTATGTGTTTTATCTTTAGTTTGTGAACTTTTGTGCTCAGAAAGGTTTCACCTTCTGAGAGTTATCTTTATGCTTTCGTTTTGTTATTTGTTTGCACTCGTATTCCCTTTTCTATTTTATTGAGCTTTACTGAACCCCTTGTATTCCGTGCAGATGGCCTTGAGAGTGATGTTGTTGATGTTTTAGTCATAGACACGATCATGTGCTTTATCACATGGTCGTGTGAGCTTCACAACCCGATGAACACATACACCCATGAGTTAGGCTTCACCAACCGATTAATGAGGAGTTCAGGGGAGTATTGTTTTAATTGCATTCCCAAACACATTATGCTTCCATTGTTATTATTTTTATTGTGCTTGCATGCGTACATTGAGGACAATGTACATCTTAAGTGTGGGGGAGGGTTCACCTTATACATGACCTTTTTACTTGTGTTTTTCATGAGCATGCTCTTGTTGCCAATGAAGGTTCACCTTAGGGTTAAGAGTTTAATTCTTAGTTTTTTTGGAGGTTATAAACATGGATTTTTATCATGCTCTAGTTTTCATCCAATTTCATTGAATATTTTTTTGTCCGATTGCTCTTTGTGCACTTCTCTCACTCATTAGACCTATGAAGACTCTAGTTCATTATGTTTGGGACTTTAGTATGCTAGTTTTATTTATAAAAAATTTTTGGAAATTGTTTGTTGTTTGTACATAGGGTGTGGAAAGAGCTACCACCCATGATGTATGTAGCTACTCTCACAAGTCGGATACTTGTTATGCCCTAATGAGAGAAAGAGCTATCTCATGGGATGTGTGAAAGCTACCACCCTTGGTAGAAAGAGCTACCACCTCAAAAGTGTGAAAAGCCACCCGGGAGGCATCTTGGGGAAAGGGCTACCTTAGAGGATTGTGTGAAGCTACTACCTATTCTTTTTTTGTTCATAAATAAGTCCCGCTTTTAATAAGAACTTGGTAGTGGACATAGTGTTGACATGAGTTGAGTTTTTTTCACACACACACGCATTCGGATTTTATCATATTCATTTTTTTGATTGGATTGTTTGCTAGAGCATTGATTATTTTTTTGTCTAGTGTTTTATTTTTCTCCATAACTTTAGAATTTCATTCTTGTACCTTCTTGGTGAACCTAAAAGCCAATCACTTCTCTTTTTATTCCCATGAGTTTAATGTTTAATTTTTGCTTGAGGGCAAGCAAAGGCTTAAGTGTGGGGGAGTTTGATAAGTGCTTGAGTGAACATGTTTTTTTATGCTTGTTTTACATACATTGAGCATCATATTTTTATATGGTTTATGTCTCATTTCGTGTATTGGGTGTTCTTTTTATGCATGTAGGTTGTGAAGGCATTGGGATTTCAAAAGGGAGCGAAGATAGGCTATTATGGCATAATATTGGGAGTTCTTGTACAAATCAAGTTGGAAGATACAAGAGGGGTTCATGTATGAGGAGATGTGTGCCAACTTCCATAGTTTTTTTGCAAGCCAAGTTATTAATGGAAGGGCACAAAGGCAGCCATGTCTCCACATCCCTCCTCCTTGTAAAGATTTCAAGACCTTTCAAGACGCATTGATGAAGGAAAAGCCGGATAGCCTACCATATGATCGTGTGCCCGATCGTGTGGCCTTAAGAGGAGAATGTTCATCGTTGTGCAGCAGGAATATCAGTAGCGGAATTCATCGAAGCGGAATCATCGTAGCGAATCATCGTAGCGATTCATCGCTCACGCGCCCGCTGAAATTCCCGCGCGCCGCGGGAATTCCTGCAGCCCACGCGCGTGGAATATCCACGCGGCGTGGGCACGTGATGCACGCGTTTTGAGGCTATAAATACACCTTTTGGCCGATTCTAAAGGGACTTTTTGCGGAGCTTTGAGCATAGACATTGAGAGAGAGACGGCTAGGGGTTTGAGGAGAAGGTCTTCGCCAATTGATAGGGAGTTCTTCACCAACTTTGATAGATTCCTTCGACGTCATAGCATTTTTGGGGGAGCCATTGGCAACCTAGCTTCGGAGAGGAATCCTTCAAGACGTAGAACTACCAATCAAGGCCAATCCGCATCGAATTCGAGGGGGTTTTTCTCTATGGGTTTTATTGCTTTTCATTGTATTGATTATTGTTTTGTAACTAGGCCCATGGAGGGCTAAACCCTAGTAGGTATTTGGGCATGTGAACCCTAAGATTTATATTTTTTTGGATTGATTCTCTTAATGTTTCTAGTTAATCCGAGTTGTCTTGAGTTTTAATCTTGTGATTTAATTGCTTGCTAGTGTTGTTAATCCTTGTGGTTGATTACATTGCATGATTTAATACTTTAATGTGTGAAGTTTCCATTAGAGTTGGAGTTCCAAGATTAAAGAGGGTTGAGAGGGTGAGCCTTGAGATGGAGGAATGTCCCCTTTCCCTTTCGATTGAGTGTTTCCTATCTCCGTATTCCATATTCTCTTTGCAACCATATTCGGTGTGAGGCGTGAGATTGCTCGATTTCTCCGCCGGGACCTTGTAGGGGGTTAGGATCCTTCGCCGGGAATTAGGGTTGGATCTACATTTAGGAATCGGTTTCACTCTTAGGTTTCCTTAGAGCATATTGCGGTCATATGGGGTGTGAAGTGTTGAGATTGCTCGATTTCTCCACCGGGACCTCGTAGGGGACTAGTGCCTTTTGCTTGGAGACAAGAATTGGCTATCGTTGGACTACCTCGACTCATTAGACTCGATTCTATGAGCATTTAGTGAATCTTGAGCGTTAAAGAAGATCTTAGGGGGATCATTGCCCGAATACCTCATCCTTAGTGATTGAGACTCTTCTACTTTTATTTCTTGCATACTTGTTTGCTTTTGCTTTGCAATTAGTTCACTCCATTATCTTAATTGATTCCGACTAGATAATTGAGAAGTGGTTATTACTAGTACTTCCGTTCCTTGTGGATTCGACTCACCCGACTCACCGGGTAATTATTACTTCGACACTCGTACACTTGCGATTCACGCACGCATATTCGGACGTGTCAAATCCCTAGAGCTTATTGCAACTTTATTCGAGTGCGAGGTTGAGAGGTTATTTAATCTCTCCTCCGGGACATGAATAGAGTTAGGCATAGTTGACCTTAGATTTGGGACTATGTATGTAAGGATTTCCATGACTCACCATTGCATTGATTAGGAAGCATAATAGAGTGTTCTTGCACTTGAAGTGATTATCCTAGGTGAAGCATCATCCGAGTACCCCATCTTTATCGATTGCCTTACCTCCTCCTTACTTTTGCTCTCTTACTTGTTGCTTTTAATTGTTGAGAATTGAATCATTGTCACACTTATCATTGTTGATATTCCACATAGCTAAGAATCGAATTAAGTGTCTTTACTCCCTACTCCCTGTGGATTCGATACTCGCTCACCCAGGATTATTACTTCGACAAACCCGTGCACTTGCGGGAAAATACTCAAGGGGATCTTGTTATCATCCCTTAACCCATTCACTCTACTATGACCGGAAAGAACTTGAGGAATTGGAGGTAGGATTGCTGAAAAGAACTCTCAACCCTAGTGTCACTCTAAGGGAGTATTCAAACAATAAAGCATATAAGATTGGAACTCAATTAGCACATCAATTAATGAAAGCAATATAACAAGGTCTAATGAAACAAATACATCCTAGGGTTCACAAATCCAAGTACCCACTATGGGGGTTGAGCTCTCCATGGAGCTAGTTACAATTATTGAAATCGAATGTAAAAACAAGTAATCTATAGAAAACCCCTCGGTAGTCGTAACAATGGTCTTGTGGAGAAGCCTCTACTCGTCCAAGGGTCCCTTTGTCTGGCCTAGGATACACTTCGCCGGATCGGTGCCAACTAAAGCTCTCCCACTAATCTTCTTCCAAATGGAGCGCGATGTCGGGTGTGGATAATATCCACAAGCCCGTGTAGATTCTCTGGAATTCTCTTTTTCAGCCGGCTATGAACAGTACCTACTCCAGTAGATTGCTATAGTGTCCTGCTACAATACCGGTCTGAAACACTCCCGAATCCATGTTTTCATCCAGGTATCATAAACGGACATACATTTATGTCGTGGGTCACTTTGCTTCTTCAACAACGGCTTCATCAGTAAAAATCTTGCTATTAATGTACAAGCCGGGATACTCGAATGTGACTGCCTTTGTGCCCCTCCAAATCATTGTGCTAACTTGTATACACGGAGGTTAGCACACATTCTCGCATCTTGAGCCCGACTTATGTCTTCGTGTTTGATCCTTCTCAAGATTTCCTACAAATGGTGCATTCATGATCTACATTGGTTTCTTTCTCTAACATTAGGCTTCACAACCCTATATGTATGAAAGTAACATAAATGCACACATATTAGTGCTAAAACCTGATAAAAGTAATGCTCATCATAAGGAAAGAACACCTCGTATTCTTATCACACAAGCACTTGTCATTATCCTTCCCTTTCTTGTACATGACAATGTAAGGAAAAGACTCAATGAACTCACTCCATTTTGCATGGTTGTGGTTTAGTTTTAATTGACCCTTAAGATGCTTCAATGATTAATGATCAAAATGTATTACAAATTCTTTAGGCCATTAGTAATGTTGCCAAGTTTCATAGCCCTCACAAGCGCATAGAACTCCTTATCATAAACAAATTAATTGAGAGCTAGACCACTTAACTTCTCACTAAATTAAGCAATGGGCCTAGCTTCTTGCAAAAGCACCCCCGCCAATACCTACACCACTTGCATCACATTCTATTTCAAAAGTCTTACCAAAGTCAGGAAGTGGTAGTAGTGGTGCGGATGTCAATTTGTCCTTTAATTGTTGAAATGCCTTTTCTTGTGCTGCCCCCCATTTGAATGAAACTTCTTTCTTTGTCAATATATTGATTGGGGTAGTAATGGTGCTGAAATCCTTCATGAACCGATGTTAAAAGCTGCAAGTCCTAAAAAGCTTCTCACTTGGCTCACATTTTGGGGTGTTACCCACTCATGTATCGCTTTGATCTTATCTTCATCTACCTCAACACCTGAGATGAAACCACAACGCCAAGAAACACAACTTTGTTGGTGCAATAGGTGCGCTTTGCAAGGTTAACATACAATAGTTCTTTTCTCAAAATAGCAAGTACATCACGTAAATGTTTAATATGATCATCAAAAGGCTTGTTGATAATTAAGATATCATCAAAGTAGACTACCACAAATGTTCCGATGAAGGCTCTAAGTACATGGTTCATCAATCTTATGAAAGTACTAGGTGCATTTGTTAAACCAAAAGGCATGACTAACCACTCATACAATCCAAATTTTATTTTAAATGCTATTTTCCACTCGTCACCCTCTTTCATTCTAATTTGGTGATAGCCACTACTTAAGTCTATCTTTGACAAGATAACAGATCCACTAAGTTCATCAAGCATATCATCAAGTCTAGGTATGGGATGTCTATACCTCACAATTATGTTGTTAATGGCTCTACAATCTACACACATTCTCTAAGAATCATCTATCCTAGGGATTAAAATAATCAGGACCGCACAAGAAGAGAGGCTTTCCCTTACGTAACCTTTGTTGAGTAGTTCTTGAACTTGACTTTGGATTTCTTTTATCTTCTCCAGATTGGTGAGATAAAGTGGCTGATTGCTCCTGGTATCAAATTAACTTGATGCTCAATTCCTCACTTCGGTGGTAGCCCAGGTGGGACCTTATCAAGGAACACGTCCTCATATGCCTCCAAAAGATCCAAAATTGAACTAGGTAAAGTACAAGCTAAATCATTAGTAGCTAGCAAACTTTCATTGTATAGGAGAACAAAGAACATAGAATTGGGTTCTCTAAAAGCCCTCATGTCCTCCTTCCACGCCATCATCACTAAACCCTCTTTTTTCTAGGGCTTGGTTAGTTTAAGCTGTGGGTTTTTATTTTGCTTTGGATTCACTCGCTCACTATGATGGTGGTTCTCACTCAAGTGTTTTACACACTCTCTCTCTCTCTCTCTCTCTCTCTCTCTCTCTTTCTTTTAGATCATCCATCAATATTTCCACTGGAGTCATTGGAAGCAAAGAAATGTGCTTCCCTTTGTACATGAAAGTGAGTCGATTAGCACGGAGCTAATATGGACATCATGATTAGACAACCAAGGCCGTCCAAACAATAATTGGCATGCTTGCATTGGGACAACATCACACTCCACCTGATCATGATACATCCGAATAAGAACTGAACTATTATAATGTTACTAACACGCAATGATAGACAATCATTGAGCCACTGCATCTTGTATGCACTAGGGTGACATAGTTGCTTCAACCACACTCTCTCCACCAAGTCCAAACTAGCAATGTTATTATAACTGCCATTATCAATAATAATCCTTCATTCCTTTTTCTTAAAGGTGTTGTGAGTGTGGAAGATGTTATGTCGTTGTCCCTTCTTCTCTTCAACAGCATTAACGCAAAGCACACGGAGAGAAATTAAGCAATATCCCACATCATCTTGAATGCCAGAATCATCTTCATCCGCTGGCTCATCATCTGTATCACCATCATCATTGGGGTCATTTTCATCCACTATTCATTAATAAGCAAGGTCCTCCTGCTGGGGTACTCAGAAGAAATGTGCCCTCTCCCTTTACACTTGAAGCACTCAATGTCTTAACTACAAGAAGAGCCACGGTGGATGTACAAGAAGATGCAGTTGTTGAAGAAGTGGGGCATTGATCACCGGGGTGAGAGCCCAGTGAAGATGCCAATGTAGTCGACGAGTGGCCAATGGGTGTGGTAGAGATGACTACAATTGGCATATTCGCCTCCGCACCCTTGATATGTTCGCCTCCGCACTTTCTTGCATGTTAGTACTGATCATCAAGACCTCCATCTCCTTATAATATTCATCGACGGTTCTTGTACCTTGAACAAGCCATTGTAGCCTGTTATATAGATATCTCTGGAAGTGTGATGGAACAATGCGGTGTTGCATAGCCCTCTTCATAGCATTCTGTGTGCGAATATAGCCATTACCCGCATAGAGTTTGTTTTCCTGCAATTGGTTCCACCAAGTTAGTGCATAATCAGTAAATTCAAGAGAGGCTAGGTTTATCCTTTTCTCATCAGAAAACCTATAGATCTTGAAAATTTGATCACATCTCGCCTTCCATTCCAAGTAAACTTCGAGATCCACTTTGCTCCTAAATGGTGGTATGCTCATCTTGATCTTCACCATACTATCAGGTCTTCTCTATCTCGACGGCCATGGGGAGAGGCCTTCATCACCATAGTCATTGTCACTGTGTCTAAATTACTGTTGTCCATAACCAACATGGCCATGGTCATGATGGTCATAGCGATCATCAATTCTACCTCGGGCTGGAACACGCTCGGCGAGTTCCCTATCAAGAATATCACGGAGGGTACCTTGTATGATCTCCTGCATCTCCTCCTACACTACCATAATCGATACTCATAGCTCACGCTAAAAGTGACTAACAAATTCATCATACTCAGCCCATGTGATGAGTGAATCTATAGTGTGGCATGAACCAACAGGTTCATCGTCATGACAACTAGCTTCTGAACCTACCATGTTAGTGGATTTGAAGAAAAATAATTATATATGCGGATTCACACAAATCTCACCTCTTACTCACCAAAGTTCTTATGCCTTCTCGTCGGATCATGGTTGTGCTAGGTGGTAGTTCTCTGTATGTGATTAAGTGATTAAGTGATTGAGCAGCAAGAGTTGAAAAAACTCTCTTTGATTTTTAGTGGAGTTTGGTTGGCTAAAACAAGAAGAGTATAGTACTAAAATCTAGTAGGTGCAAAACAAGTAATAATCTGATGAAAAATAATATCTAGATTTCTGGAAACTCCAATTTGAATTTTTTATTTGTAATGCCATTTCTTGACCTTTCTCTCTTTCTTTTTTTGTGTTTTTTTTGTTTTGTTTTTTTTTCATATGACCAACAACTAGAGGAAAATGTACAGATTATAAACTCAAAATATGATACTAAAGTAACAGTACTAATGCAAGGGCTAGGTGGTTCTTTTTTTAGGTTTGTGGACTATGCGACTAAAAAAATATGAAAGGACTTGGATTGAATCAAAAGGCTACTGTAGGAATAATAGATCCTACCATATCAATGGAGGCTCTGCTACCAAATGATAGGCTCCAACTTGATGAAGAAGAAGGAGATCTAAATGATGGCCTAATCTTCACGACGTAGGATCTAGGTTGAGGGATAACTAGCTACGAACAACCGGGGATGGACACGACCCGTACGTTGGGGAGAGATAATCCGAAGCTTCAAAAACTCTGACCTGCTATTTGAACAATCGTAGAACCACAAACCAAAAACTAATCCACACAAAACGCCCAAAAGCGTACCGCACAAATTTAGAGAAAGCCAAAACTTTCCTCTAACAAATCCAGGATAACTCACAAGAACAATAGTGGTATAAGACAACTCTTATTTCGTGAATAATAATCAAAGTTTGATGCTCCAAGGGAGAAGGTACGAGGCTATTTATAGCCGACTTAAACTTGGAATACAAGAAAACTATCTCATTAAAATTGGCTAGGGAATCAATCTAAAAATAGTAAATTAAAATTTGGTAGGAAAAAAATCTAAAATTAGGAAAATAAAATTGGCTAGAAAATCAATCTAAATATAGGAATAGTATCCAGCAGTACTGTAGCATGTGAATATGGCAAGTGCAATCTCTCATCTTTAAACTTGGAATATTTGATTTCCTGGTTAATTGGGATTTAATTTTGTTTCCTTCCAGAAATTAAGTTGGTCTATTAAAGAGATATTTTGGGCTGATTTTGTCATAAAAGGAAACCATATCTCCTTCTGTTTGCTTGGGGCTAGCAAAGATAGGCACAATTTTCTTCTTGGACATGCACGTGAGTGTGAAGCCCACATGTGGCGTAGCTCCAAATGCTTCTCTCTTGCTATTCTCTTGTTTGACTAAGTCTCAAATTATATCCTCACTTTCGGTACACCTAAATACAATTAAAGTAGAAGAAATTGGAAACACCACCATTTCAATATAATTTAAGAATAAGCTTAAGTTAGCGTTTACCTGGTTTTGGATTTGTTTAGCATGTTTTCATGTAAATGGTCCTTGATATGCTTCCTCTTCTATGCCAGCTGAAGTATTACCATCCGTAGGTGGTGTAGTTAGCATGGGAGTGATGTCCTCATCATTTTCTCCATTGGACCTTAATAATATGTCACCGGCTTAGTTTTCAAATATTTGGAGATTTTCTTTTCCTTATTAGATGGCCAGGAGATCTTTGCCACCTACGGGAGACTTTATTCCCTTTTTTCAATTAGTAAGCTTGCCCTTGCTGCTGATGAGTATGGTTTTACATTGTTTTTATACATGAGTTTCAATGAAATTTTAGCCTTTTTAATAACTGATCTTCACATTTTTGTCAATTTCATAATAATTGTCAATTTTTTCTATTAAGTTTATTTTAAGATTTTTAGGGTAAAAATGAAGAAAAATATAAAGAACATGCTTCAGGGGTTAAGGGGGCATTCGTTTCACCGTAAGTAGGAGGAAGTGGGGGAAAGTGGACTGACTTCCTCCACTTTTGATGTTCTTTTCCTCTGAAGTGGGGGAAGTGGTCACTTCCCCCACTTCAGATTGAAGTGGGTTATAGTTAAAACCCATTTCAGTATTTTTTTACATTGAAGTGGGGGAAGTGAGCCCACTTCTACCCACTTTCAAAACTCCCTTGAAGTCATTGAAGTAGGTCATCGGGCATCTCTCCACTCTCTCCTCTGCCAGGACATCTCATGTGATCCTTGGTTAGAAATCTTCGCCGATGGTGGAGAAGGCCATACTAGCTCAAATCAACTGATCCTCTCATTTCTCTCGATCGTGATCCCTAAGGTCTCTTACCGTCTTCTCTTCTCTTCTCTTCTCTCGATTGTGTTTTTCCTCACAATTCTTCTCTTGATCCGAGATTTGTGGCTTTTTGTTGGTTGATTTGGTGCTTTTTTATTTGAGATTAGACTCCATTTTGATGCTCACCTAGGTTTTGTTGGCGTATCCATCTTGATCTGTATTTTTTTTTTCAATTGAAAGATCTCTATGGAGAAAATAGAGATATGGAATTGATGATTTTTCATTGGTGTTTTTGTTGGGCTTTGATTATTTTTGTTGGTGTTTTTTGTTTCATTGGTGACTAGTGGTTGTGGGTTGCCGAGCATCTTTCATTCTTAATGTCTGATTGGAGTTGAAATCATGCCTTCAAACTTGGTATTATGTTTAGATACCAATTAATGATGTTTATTACTCTCTAATGCTTCTCAATGTAAGTTGAAATATAGTTTATCTCCATACTTTTGTGATTATTTCAGTTCTTACCTTTGTGTGTGCTTCTCAATGCACGATCTTTAATGTATTTTGGGCTAGATTGTATGTTCTGTTCATTGTTTTTAGAGTATTGTATTTTTCATGTATAATATTTTGATAGATATATTTTTGATGTTCTAAAGAAGATAGCATATTTGCTTAAAATATCTCCTTGATCTCCAGCCATCAAATGAGACTAGATGCCCAATTATCAATTGAATTGCCATTAAACTAAATGCACAATGATTGACAATTTTTTATTTAGTATGTGCACATTATTATTTATCTTTATTCAGTGGATGAAGAGTTACATATAACCAAATTCTATTTAAAATAATTTTTCTTAATTTATTTTATTTATATAAATCAGTTTTATGAAAGTGTTTCAAACATTTGATGTTAAAAATTAAAAAAAAAAACACATAATTTCTTCATTAAAGTCAACTATGAAACTAATATATGAAAAGTCAGTGGATGACACATAAAATATTAAATGTTAAATGAAATAAAAATAACATAAAATGATATACAATAATATTCGAGAAGTCAATGGATGGCGAATGATTTGGCTATTTCTGAAGAGTGTAAGCAAACACCTCCATGTATTACATAACTGAAATAAATTAAAATATTGAAAAAATTATAATAAGAAAGTAATGGTGCCATTTGGATTGCTTAGCTATGACCTTTCTGAAATGCATTAATTTCTACATTATTTGGTCTAATGCAATAATTTGTGAAGCTATACTTGATGTTATTCTCTTTGCACTGAGACAAGATAGGTTGTTCTCTTTGCTTTGAGACAAGCTATACCTGTTCTAGTGGCTGAGTTTTCAATTGAATTTTGCAGTTCCTAACTTGATGTAAGACTCTTTTTTCTTACATATAGAGAGGCACATTAAGCAACAATTTCCTCAACTACTTCAACAAACATCTCATTTCTGTTTTTGACAAGGTACTATGCCATTCTATTCTTTACTTAGTATGCAATCTAATGGTCATGTGCAGTTTATGATAAATAACTGATTTTTAATTGGTTTATATTTGTTTTACTTAATTGGTGATATAATTTCGTGGAATCTTTAATTAGTATGCAATTCAAAAAAATATTTCTATGTCAATATAGGTTTATAATGGCCAATGACAATTATCAAGAGGTCATGCCTTCGAGTCACCATTATGAAAACTCTTATTTGGATGTATTTTTTACATTTGTTTTGTTATGTTTCTTGTTGTAGTAAATTTTTTGAATAGTGAACCTGCATGTTTGTATTAAATGGCTTGCTTACTCATTACATGGTGGATGTATTTTTTACATTTGTTTTGTTTTGTGTTGCTTCGTGCTCATTTTTTAGGTCATCACATGTCGTCACAAGTGCCTCGTAGTAAACACAATAGTGACCACTTTAGAAATATGGTCACAATTACATAAAAACTTGTGATTGAATTATTGTCATTAAGAAAGCTTAATATTTGCTACAAAACTATACGGCCACAAGTACTCAAAGTTTTGTAGCTGAATTGTTGTCACTAAAAACATTGGTATTTGTGATAAGACTATATTGTTACAAAAACTTTGCTTTTATGAAGTGGTCACAATTATTGTCACAAAATTTAATTGTGACACTAAAATGGCTTAAAAGAGTGATAAAATTTTTGTCAATAGTGATATTTTTATTAGTGTCCATTGCTTCATCTAATTTTTTTTGGAGACTGTCATTTGTTTATTATTGTCACAAATAAAAATAAAATTTAACGGCAATGTTGTCACTAAATAAAAATTATACGTTACACTAATTTTGCTATTAATATATTAAGTGTTGTCATGAACACATTATTTGTGATAAATATAAAGTTATATCTTAGATAATTTTGTCACAAAAGACAAATTTTTAATAACAAAATAATGTTACACAAGCAAATAAAAATATTTATTATTATATAAAAATAAATATCATCAAAATGTACAAAATAATAATTTTGAAAATATAAAATTGGGAATTCCAATACCTAAAATATAAATATATAATCATCCTTAAAAAAGAATTATAAAAATATCCTAAACTATTTCTAATGTAAATTTGAAGATGAAGTACTCTGCTATGCATTTGAAACTCCTTTTTTTGGTTTGAAGTCTCAACTTAGCATAGAATTTGACTCTTTTCATGTAACCTAAATGTTATTTTCTCTTATTGATGCTTATTTTGCATATTTAAAAAAAAAATAAGAATCTGATAAAATAATTTTAAAAATTTCAAAAACAAATTCTAATTTAATTACAACTGTCATACCATTATTTCTTCTCAATTGGGTAGAGACCAACCTACATGTTAAATTTTGCTTTTGTTGTTTTAAATAGATAAAAAAAATAATAAAAACAAGGAAAAGTCACACAATTAAAATTTAAACAATATATTGCTAATATGAAATCTAAGATTCCAAGTGTCAAAAACACATTAACAAACCACCATCATTGAAAATAATTCAATAAACCTATAACTTTGAAGATGAGAAAAGTTAAAACAAAATAATAATTATATTTTATTTATCTCATAAAGAAAGCAAAAAGAACATTAAAAAAAAAAAAGCAAATCTTTTGAACATCAATAATAGGCTTGCCTACATCTAAAGCTAGTTGAATCATTGTGGATTGAATCAAATGAAGCTTAACTGTTGCCACCGAGCTCCATTGGTGCATAATGTCATAATGCAACTTCTTGGAAGGTTCCTCCCCAATACTTAAAAAAAATATTCTAATTGTCCTAATGCAACCCTTGTAATATAGTGTGTAAGAATATTCTTGGTCATTCTAGAATTCTCTCAATGAACCTAGAAGATGATAGAAAATTCTAGGACATGAGAGAAGACTAGATATTTTCTTAGAAAACTCTAGAACCTCCATGGTGGCCGTCGGATCAAAATGATCCCCACAGTAGATTGAGGAGGTTGGGCACTGTAAATACCCCCAAGGGGCTTGCCTTTGGGGTCACCTAGAAGTGTTGTAAGCAATTGGAGTTCCTAAGGAGAATACGAAGTTTATCAAGCTATCAAGTCTCTTGGGAAGTTCTCTTCCTGACCTTAGCCAATTCAAGTTTCCTTTGAGTTCTTTGGTATGCAAACCAAGGCAAAGGAAGGAGTAGGCTGAACTTGGTTGAGGGAGTGATCAAGTGCTGGCAAGCAACGTTGGTTGAATTCCAAGTCCGTGACAATAAGTACTCAAGGCTTCATCATCTATGTTTATTCTTTTTATATGTTATGTTCATTAATGATATCTACCTTTTCAAAATCTATTCTTTTAAATAAATTATATTATTTATTAGATTTTGTTTTAATAGATTTTGGTAAATATCTATTTAATTTAAATTTAAATTTAAAATTTTTTTCTCTAATACTATAAATCTTAAGATCTAAATTAAATGCTTGTTTTTATTGGCCTTGCTAATTTAAGAAATTTTGGCGATTATTATGGCCACTTGCTTAAAAAAAAAATACAAGTTGTATTTCTTTAAGGCCAATTTGATTATTTTTAGATATTTAATGAGATAACGTAATTGTTTTAAATAATGTATTTCTTTGATTGCAACACTATTAGTATATTAATAATGACAATGTAATTGTGAGAGAGCCTACTAAATCATCATAAATGTAATTGTATTAGTGAAAAAAAATGTCAATTAAATTTTTTTGTCAAAAAAAGTCACATTTTGTGACAAAATGATAAATAACAACATAAATATTGCCACTAAATGTCTTAATTGTTATAGTGAAATTAACATGCTATCAATCTTCTAGGACTAGGAGATCAATGTATTTTTGTCTATGGTCTAGTCATAAATGGGTTTAACAGGACCAGGGCTATAGACTGTCCAGTACTACTTTAAAAAGTGGGTAAGCCGAAAACTAGTGCTTACTAATGTGAACCAGGCGGTTCAACTGTGAACCGGATGAAGCACGCCAGGTTCGTATGGGTAAACCGGTCTCATTAGATAATCTATATCTAGTTTTTAACTTTTACTATTTTATACTTTTTCCAACTGAAAGTAAAAGGATGCACATTGTAAGCTATGAAACAAAACCTAAAACTCAACACTCATCTGGATCAGGGCAATGGAATAAATAATTAAACACTCATCTAAGCCTGTGTCTGCTCATTGGACTTGGACCTCATTCACTAAGCTTTCTCAAGATCTTGTTCTCTTGTTTCTTCTTTTCAATGTATGAATTGTATTGATTTTGATTGTTGTTTTTGGAAAATAATGGAAATTGCATGCTTCTGTTACTTTTGTCTAGTAATTTTGCTATTTTAGGGCTTGCATCTAGTGAGGTTTTATGTTATTGGGATTCTAAATGATATTTGGTTTTTTTTTTTCACAAGATGCGTTTGATATTCGCGAGATATATTGGGGCTCATGACAATGTTAAGTGTTCAAGTAGTTGATCTACATGTTTTGTTTTATTTGCTTAACATGCTCTTCTTAATTAGTGGTGAGTGTCTCATGATTTTTATTGCTCTCTAGAGAATCTTTATATTTTTTTGACATTAGCCATGCTTTCTTTATAATAGCATTTTGGGCACAATTATAGTTTTTGTGTTCAAATTATAAAACGATGATATTTCATTGCAATCTCTTTTTTATTTAACAAAAAAATTTCTTTTGTATTTCTCGAACCCGTTTTAAACTTTAAATAGTCATACAATAATATTATTTCTCTCTATTAATTGTAGCCTATGAGATAAATTTAGTTGTTGTTTATAATGTGATTTGAAGGGTATTTAGCACTTTATTTGTTAATGCCTAGTCTTTTGTGTTTATTGTATACAAATTATGAAACATCTAGTGCTTTTGTGTAGTCTTTGGCTTGTTATTCATACTAAAATTAATCTAATAAAGAGAAATTTTTTAAAAAAATTTCTTAAGCAAAGGAGACAACCAATATACAGTCATCTGCCTTAAGTGGTAATGTTCATCCTAGGACTGATCTGGCATGGGAGCAGTTCACTTTATCTATTAATGATAAGAATGTGAAGGTTTATCATTGTTTCTAAGGTGGGTAAATTTTTAGGATGAAAGAGCATCTAGCGAGGAAAAGTGGCAAAATACTTCCTTGTTGGAAAGTCCCGGCGGATGTTCGTGCACACAAAAAAGAGTATATGACTAATTCTTCTTTTTGCAAATTAAAAGCGAAAGAATTAGTTAAAGATGCATATGAGGAAGTAGAAGAGGTTGAAGCACAAGAGGTAGATAAAACAGTGAGGTATGGAAAAAAGGAAACAAAGGATCCCTTGGAAAATTTTATAATTCCAAAACAAACTCAATTGTCTCAACTAGGAATCAAGAGTGCAATAATAGGCAAGCAAGCAATCCATAGGGAAAACATGGCATTTGTTAGATGGTGCTTTAATGCTTGCATTCCTTTTAATGCTATGTGATTACCTTATTTTCAACCAATGTTAGATGCTATTAGGAGTATTGGCACTGGATATAAAACTCCTTCCTATAATGACATGCGCATTAATTTATTGAAGGATTGCAAAAAAGAATGTCGGTTACTTATTGATAGTTACGGAAGCAATGGTCTAATTGTGGATGCATAATTATGGGTGATGGCTGGACTGATCAATGACACTATACTTTGATTAACATCTTGGTGTATTGTTCTATTGGAATTTCATTTGTGAAATCTGTTGATGTCTTAGATATTTCAAAAGACACCACGAATCTATGTAATTTATTCACGGAGGTTATTGAGTGGGTTGGGCCAACTAATGTGGTTCATTTAGTAACTGATGATGCAGGCAATTATGTTGCAGTGGGAAGGTTGACACATGAAAAGTATGGCCATATCTATTGGTCTCCTTATGCTGCGTATTGTTTGAATTTGATTCTAAAGGATATTGAAAAAAAGGATCATGTAGCTGAGCTTGTATCACATGCTTCCAAGATAATTGTTTTTCTCTACAATCATATATACTTAATGACTTGTTTGAGAAAAAGACTTGGTTGGAAAGTGATTGAATGTCCAAGAGTGAGCCATTTTGCTAGTGTATTTGTTACTTTGAAAAGCATCTATGATCACAAGCATGACTTGCAAACATTAGTGACAGATAAATATTACACAAGTTATAAGTTATCTAAAAGTGCAATTGCTAAAATTGTTACTTCTATTATCTTCGATGCCAAATTTTGGGAAAAATGCTTGCTTATGGTGAAAATTGTAGCTCCCATCATTAGACTTTTGTGTGTTATGGATGCTAAGAGAAGCCTTCACTTGGTTATAATTATGAAGGCATGATAAGAATTCGCAATGCAATCATATCTATTTTAAAAAACAAGGCTACCATGTATGGTTACTATATTAAAATCATTGATGAGAGATGGGATAGACATTTACGGCGAAATCTCCATGCAACAACGTATTTTTTGAATCCTGCATTTCTTTATGATGGAGCATTCATTGAGACTGTAGAAGTGATGCAAGGCTTGCTAGATTTACTTGAAAAGAGAAGCATATGCGGTGACAATGAAAAAGCAATTAGGGAGATCTTATTATATAGAGACCAACTACGAAGTTTTAGTTGTGAGTCAGCACTTTCTATTTCTAATAAAATGCAACCTAGTGAGCAATAAGTAATAACTAATAATTGATATGTTTTGTATTCTATTTTTATTTTACTAATAGTGTATGATTATAGGTATCAACCATTTGTTATTTATGTAGATTGTAGATAAATAGTGGAGGTTATTTGGACATAGTGCTCTTTTTTTTTTCAAAAAAGTTGTTATTCGACTTCTTAGCCAGACATCATCATTTTCAAGATGTGAGCATAACTGGAGTGTTTTTAGTGCATTCACACTAAAAGAAGAAATAGATTGGAGCATCGAAGGCTTAATGATCTTGTATATGTGAATTACATTCTTCGTTTGAACTGGCGGTATTACGTGAATCTTATAAAGAATTTGGTGCCAAATTTTAGTTTTATAAATTTATCAAGTTCTTAATCTTATACAATTTATTTTGGTGTAGCCATCAATACAAGAAAAGAAGTTATGATCCAGTTGATTATGAATACATTGATAAAATGGACTTTTGGATAGATGAAGAAGAAGAAGAAGACGCAGAATTAATAAATGGAGATATGGAAGAAGCAATATGTGGAGAATATGGTATTCCAATGATGGATGAAAGCCGCATTCAAAGTTAATGATAAGCTTTTAATTTAATTATATAAAATTGATATAATATTTTTCATGTTACTGACTTTATCCTCCCCAACTAGATGATGTGGAGATGAATGAAGAAGTAGATTTAGAATTACTTGGTGATGCAAGCTATAATGATGATTTTGATCAAGGAAACTTGGGACAAGGAGATGCTAATGAGGGTTTTGATCACGACATCAACCAAGATTTATGGATCTAATTAGGAAGAAATTTCTGTTTAGTGTCTTGTCACTTGTGTCGATTTAATTTAAATGTTGGAAGAACTTTCTCGTGAGGTTTATTTGCTTTCATATTATATATGGATTTAGTTTATATGTTGACTCATAAACTTTTGTTTTTATGTTTTGTGTGCGTTTAATTTGATGAATCAATGTTGGAAGAACTTGTCTATTTAGTTTATTTAGTTTGATATTTCATACGGATTTAGCTTGTATGTTGCGAGAACTTGTTTTTGGGTCTTGTGTGTATTCAATTTTTTATTATTGGGATAACTTTGTGAGATTTATTTGATTTCGTATTTATGAATTTACTATAATTTACATCTCATGAGATTTTGAATTTAAATATGGGATGATATTTTGATTTTAAATATGAGATAAGACTTGCTTTATTTGATATATTGCATGAATTTGATTTAAAAATTAATTTATTCTTTAATATACTATATTTTTTTTTTTTTTAAATTTAGATTCAACCTGGTTCAACCACAATTGAACTTCTCAATCCCTGAACCTTACCCTTGCCTAGTTCAATAATTCGATCCCGTTTTGATTACCTAGCTTCTCATTCATTGGACATGAATTATTTGATGAGTGCATACATATAAACCTCTCATTCCACATCAATAATAACCATAATAATAATAATAAAATAAAATACGTGGGAAACTGCAAGAAATATACCATTCTCATATTTCAGTGATACGAGGGGTCCAATTTGGGGTTTAGTAACGAAATTGACCCAAAGACAATATTTCGCAAGCTTAAAACCTCACTTTTTTTTAAAACTAGTTCACAAGCTTAAAAGCTCACTTTACCAGCGTTAGTAAATATGACTTGCATGAAAAGAACAGCAATTATGCACATAAATAGTGAATGGCACAATTAAACCGGCCAAGTATATCTTAAATTGTCAGCAGCGCTTATGTATACACTTACTCGTTCTCTCGGTGTAGAAATGTGACTAGTGATGATTCAAAGAGATCATGCTTCAACATACGCCGTCAGCTCCCCTGTAATTTCTCAGGTGAGATTGTACAGAAAACATTGTGGAGTATGCAGAACATAAAAACATACCATGCATGCTTTTAATGAAATTATCAAGCTCCAACAAGCACATCTCCCTTTGCATGAAGATGGGGGACAGATGCTGAAACGTGAAGAAGGCAAGATGTCGATGATCCGGGTTGTTTTTTGGCTTTGCTGTATCCAGAATCCTTACAAACATCTCTCTGTCATAGCATGGAAGAGAATTTTGACCACAAACAGTTAAGTCCCGATCCCAGGCTGAATTAAGAACCTGGAAAAGCAAACACAATCATGCATGGATAACTGGCACAACCACCAGTAAGTACGCATTAAACAAGCAATGGTTAGCTATCACCTGCCAGCTCAAACCTTCTGAGTCCGCAAATGCTTCATGTTCCTGAGCTGAAGATTGCGTCCCAGGGCAGACAAATTTCAGTGTCACAGAATGCTTCTTCAACATGTCGAAAATCGGAGAATAACCATCCTGGTTGGTTGGATTATAAAATCCAGCTGTGAGCTCGGCAGCATGGCTGGTCGTCTTATACCACCAATAAATTGATGGAATCTGCAAGAGATCAAAATGTCATAATATTGTTTCAGAAACCTTTTTTACGCAAAATGCCATTCGCAACAACCGTCTCTTCAGTAAGTTCAAAATTGTTGTTGTTGTCCACAAACATCATATCAAACACTGACAGATTGATCTGACACTAGTTCATAAAGTTTACATCATCGCCATTGAAAAATCTAGAGGTTTGCATCAAAAGAAAAACTTGTCATTTTCTTAAAATACCAAGATCTAGGTAATGAATATTTCTACTACAGCAGGTAAATGATACATTAATGGTGGATACTACATCTAGCATTAAACTGGAAAATGCCAGTGGAACAAATAAATACACTAATATCCAAATGCTTTCAGCCAGAATAAATCAGACCAAACAATCACTGATAGCTGGAAAGTATATCTTCTGATAAAGAATTAGTTGGTAGTTAGAAAGTTCAACTTTTACATACCTTTATGACTAACTGTGTTCCCTCAAAGGCAAGGTTTGCAAGAGACAATACTTGATCTGCATGGTCTATAAGGGTCTGTGCATACCAACGAAGGAAAAAGCGTCCATAATAGCTGTCATAATCACCTCGATCACAGAAGAATCCAGTTTCATGTGGCCTAGAATTATACTGGCCAGCATTATCCGGTCCCTTGGCCCAGAATGTGTGGCCTCGTAACTTTGCTGCTCTACGTAGATTCTGCTGTAAGTATTTATCATAACACTGCAGAAAAAGATGATAAATAGTTATAGAAATCTTCTGCTTACTTTTTTCATAACTTGCATCTTTCATTTCTCAATAATAACCATAAGATTGTTTAAAAATTGTATCTCTGAAATTATACTGTATTCTCCTTTCCATCTAAGCCAAATTACACTATGAGTTGCTTTATTTTGATGAAACGATCAATGGCACCATTTGCAATAATTGAGTTGACAAATATGCTTCAATTAAATGGCAGTGGAACGACAATGCCATTATAAGATCCTACTTCCCTTTCTTTCCTGATCCAAGAGCTAGAAATCCTAGTCCATACCGTATTTTTAAATTTCAGAAACATGAAATTACAAACTTACCCTACCATAAAAATAACACTCGGAAGACTCAAAAATGCCAGGTCAGACATGTGGTTGCACGACAAGTTGTCAGCAGATAATAAAGAGAAGTGCCAATATAATGAAACTTGATTTTGTAGTATTTCATTGTTTGATAACAGGCTTTGGAGTTCTGAGGTTAATAATAATCAAGAGCTACTTAACATATAAATATTGAGAAGGGTCTATCTTATAACAGATACATAACAGATACCTGAAACTCACCGATACCAGGATATCTCCAACCCATCCTTTCTGGAAATGAAGGATACTTTAACTCCCCAGAAGCGCCTAATCCGATTTCAACAGCTGCGATGAGGCCATCTCCAAATAAGTCATCAAATTCCATCCTAAAGCTTCGCATAAAATCAAAGTAGACCTGTTTAAAAAATTATAAAGGATGAATTTCCACATGCTATCATAACATCAACCACAAATAATTTCAATAGATCTTTAGGGAAACAACATTTTTTGCAGAAATATAGTAATTTATTCACCAGATGCGTTCAGGAAAACTCAGAGACCTAAATAGAAAATTATGAATCACTTATTAATGTAGCATCAGAGCATGCTTGCTTAGCAAAACTAACTTCAATTTTCTGCTTCTATTTTTCTAATATAAATTATTTATAAAGACTGGATGTTACTTTTAAAATTAGAAAAATATAAGCTAAGATTATAATTTTTTTTTTTAAAAAAAAAGAACTGATCAAATAGTGAGAAAAATGAGCAACACAAAAAACGGAAACAAGCCACATGAAAAGGAGAACTAAACCACGATGTCCAGTTTAATGCAAAAAATTTGCGACAAATTGAAATTTACAAATTCACCAGAACACAAATTACAAGCTAAGATTCTCTGTATGCTAATTATATTTCATGTTCATGCCTGAAAATGTGTCTCAATGGGTCAGTGGGTGGGTGTCAAAGGAAGACAGGCAAAACATTGCCGAGTGCATAGGTTATTAAGTTATGCAACAAAAGCGAATTGCATTTGTCTCTTTGTCTCCGAACAAGGAGCATGGACTTCCAATAAATGGTGAAGGCAACAAGAGGTTTGTAACAAATGCACTACCTCAATTCCAGTCCTTCCTCTTAATACGCGTTCTTTATCAATACCCCATGAGAGGCATTCAGTGTTCCTCCTTCCTTCACGATCAGTAAAAAAAATATCTTGGTTGTCTTTACCAATCTCCAAGACCCACTTAGGAAGGGAGATGGGCATATCACCCGTTCCATTTCCACCACATTCATGAAATGCCATCACAACCTTCAAAATGAAGACAAGTATTCGCCAATCAACGAGGACATCCGTAGAAACAAAGACAAAAGATTCTGAGATTTAGGCAGCAATTCTATAGCACATGAACAAATTTGACAAACAATGATGAAGATGTACAACATAAGTTGCTGATCAAAGTGTGGGCATGTCTGACCTGCAATTTCAGCTTGAACTCATTTACAATATTGAAAAGATCTCTGTAACCAGACCATTGGTATTTATGGGGGCTCCAGCCTTCAACAATTCCCCACCAACAATCTACAACGACACCATCAATATTTAAAGACTTCAGATGCCTCAACTCTTGTCGTATAGCTTCTGGATCAATTAATTGGCAGTAACTGTTGACAATGCCAGTCTACACAATAGCAACATCAAACTAATCACATGGGATAGTGACAACAGCAATATATACAAAGGAACATGCTTCATTAATAACCCTTTTAAGTTCCACAATGTGTACAGATAAGCCAAATAAGTAAAGCAGTAGACAGACATATATGCTCATGAACAATTAGTTCCGCTGATGATACTCAACTGGCAGGTTGTGCTAAACTGCTAACACCTTAAAGTACCATCCTCAATGTTAAGAATGCCTTATTGGCTGAGCTTACACTATCAGAAAACAAAAAACTTTTATCGCCAATATAGAACAAAAGCAATATGTGTACAACATTTAAAGTTGGCACAAAAAAATGGATTGATTTTTGTCAGAAAAAAGAAAATCATAATCAACTTAAGAATCTGTCAATCAGTTCAACACAAAACTGAAAAACAGAATTGTTTTTTTGTCACTTACAGGGAACATTACATACACTGGAATGTATGGAGTTCCAACGAAACCACCCTCATGCTCCACCGAGTCCCGCATCAGCTGTAGTAAGTTCATTTTGTAAGACAAGAAGAGTTGTAGATTATATGCCAAATTTCAGAAATTAGAAGTACTTCAAATCTGAGATACTATAATAACTTTATAGAAGGCAAAAGTAATTTATAGTTGCAGGAAGACATCAAACAACTTGCAATCACCTTAACATAAATACAGGTCCACGCAATAGAAATATAAATATCAATCAGTAACACTAACAGCATTTCTAGTCATTACAACATCACTGGTGACACAGCACATTCATTTGGAAGAAAAGAATCTTTCTCCCGCTTTGAGGATGCAGAGTTTTAATATTGCAGCGCTACATAGAGAATATACCAGAAACTCAAACTAGGAGTTCAAGTACTAGAGGCAGAACTATCTAATGCCAAGATTACACGTGTTTGACATTATATGAATTCTCTGATAAGTATCAGCAGGCACCAACTAAAACCTACTTGGCGAGAAGCCTCATTCATAACTTTTGATAAACCATCTAAAAGCGCAAAATTGCTACACAAATGGCAATATCTTCTCACCTGATCGGCCTCCACACACTCCAGTGAGTTAATCGGACTGGGATTTACATATTTCTCATTCTTGATAATACCAGATTCTGCAACAACAACTGAATCAATGGACGCAGGGGATAAACTTTCCTCAATCCTGAAAACAGATGCTTGATGATCCAAAGAGGCTTTGGCATGGCAATTCTTCAATGAAGTGGCAGATAAGGGACTTTCCGCTGATCTAACAGGGAAAGGGGCCTGCAGAAGTTCATGAGGTTTACCACACAACAAAAACCAAGTATACAGTACCATACTGATCAGACAATAATGCGCAACAAGGGGAAAAAAAAGACGACAACAACAACTCACGAAGAAACAGAAGCCTGATTACTTCATCAAAGTTCAAATTTAACTCAGAAAAGGGGAAAAAACCCAAGCAGTCATACCAAAAACGTAATCTGCAGCCAACATCGAAAGAAACACTAAACAAGAAAACGATTACCAGCTGCCCGGGCGGAGGGGGAGGAGGAGGAGTGGGGACCAGCGCGACAGGAGAAGTTCTGTAGGTGGTGCCGTCAGGATCCACAGCCCACCCGGCCTCGCGGGCGAGGGCGGCGAGGACATCGTTCATGTCGGCGCGCGCTGGCAACGGGAAGTTGCCGTACTGACGGAGCCCGGCGAGCATGCGGCTTGTGATAGCACGGCGGTGCCGCTCCCGGAGCTTAGTCCGCTCCTTCTCCTTCTCCCTCTCCTTCCGGCCCTTGCCGGCCGATGGTCCTCCGGCACCGCCAGCCGCCACAGATGCGGCGGCGGCTGCTGCTGCGAAGCCACGAGGCCGGCGCTGGGGGGGCTGGGGATGGTCGGAGCTCTGGTCGCTGTGCGGCTGGTCTAGATCTTGCTTGACGTTCATTCCCGTAATGCCGTAAAGTATTTTCTCTCTAAAACCATTACTTTTCCGGTTTCCAAGTTTCGGTCTTTTATATACCGTTCTAGTGATTTCTTCCTGTGTTCCAAAAGGAAAGCTAATCTAGAGAGAGAAAGATGAGAATAGTGTGACTGGACTACCCTTCTTGTGATTAGATATCTATGAAACGTTGTTGCTGCTTTTATATTATTGAGTAGAGGCGGGCCGGTTCATTGACAGGTAACCAGCCGTACTGTACGGAATGGGCTTTCCCATGACCCGGTGGGTTGATTTGCCGGATTAAAACCCAGTTTGGAACCAAACTCCAAATACTAAAGTTGGATTTTTTAATAATATTGTTTTTTTATCATGTTGGTCAAGGAATTTGAATCCATGACCTTTTACACTTGAATAGTAAAAACTCAACTACTTAAGCTTCAATTTGTTCTCAATATTATTGGCAAAACTTATATATAGATAGATGTAGGATATAGATCAAAATATTTTACATATATATTTAATTTATAAAAAATTAAGCGACCATTTAATAAATTAAAAAATTATATAAATCAATTTGTAAAATATCAAATTATCAAACAATAAATTTTCATAAATATTTAAAAAAAATATTTATTTTGTTAATCGTCTTTTGGCTCATAAGCATTAAGTCCCTACACATGCACATTCTTAAATTCTCTTAAATATGGGCACTCTTATTTGTCACATATATATTAGATTAAATAAAAAATAAAATTACAAAAAATTGTTGTTAAGTTATGTATATCAATTTATAAAAAAATATATTAGTAAAAAAAGAATATTTTTGAATAATGGGTGACCGGTTACACAATATAAAAGAACTACGTGGGCTTTGATTCCTCTCACACCCAGGAGGATACGTAGGCAACTTGATTCGACAAGTAAACTGATTAAGTGCAAATCATTTATTTTCAAATTTAGTGTAATTTAAAATTTTCTCTATTTTCTGAATTTTTAGTAATTAATTATCATCCTTCCCCAACTCTTTATCTTAATTTCAATATTTTCCAACTCCTACTTTTACCTTAATCTCAATTTTTAGTTTATTTATTTTTTTTAGAAAATTTCATGAATTTTTTTCAACTTTTTGATAAATTTTCAGAATTTTTTTGAATTTTTTCATTTTTTGAATTTCAGAATTTTTTAGTTTTTTTAATTATTTTATCCAGCGGGACAACCCGACCCGGAACCGGCCCGCCAGGTCAGACGGGCCAACCCGACCAAGCATGTTCTAGTCCCAGCCGGGCTAGGTCCGGGTCCGGGTTGGTGGGCTGGTGAACCGCAACCCGGAAGATCAGGCCCGCTGGGCTAGTTAACCGGCCCGTGCCCATCTCTATCATCAAGTTATATATATATATATAATATATATAGTTATATATAGTTTAAAAGATTAATAAAAAAAATGTTTATTAATCCTCCCTTTTAGTCCTCTCTCTCTCTCTCTCTCTCTCTCTCTCTCTCTCTCTTGTTTTTATTTTTTGTTTTTTAAAAATATCAATCTTTTTCCAAATTAATAATATAGTCTAAAAGATAATATTTACAAAAAAAATTATTATTTGAATCATTAATGTTTTACAAAATAGTTTGTGTAGTAAAAAAAATTTAAAAATCTATTTATTAAGACCTATGTTTTTTTACAAATTAATTTATACAGTATAAAAATTATATTTTTAGAAAAAAAATTTGTTAAGAGAGGGCCTTGAGCACCCCCTTGGCCCCAGTTGGCCCATTTAATGGTGTGCGTGCGGAAGCTAGGGGAAGCACCGCCCCTTTACCTCCTCTCTCTCTCTCTCTCTCTCTCTCTCTCTCTCTCTACAAATTAATAATATAATCTAAAAGATAACCCATTAAAATTTAACAAAGTAGTTTATATAGTTAAAAGAAAATTCAAAAATCTATTATTTAGCACCTTTGCTTTTTACAAATTAATTTATACGGTATAAAAATTATATTTTAAGAAAAAATTTTGTTAAAATTTATTTTTTGACCTTTGACTTTTATAAACTATGATATAACATATAAAAATATTTTTTTAAAAATATTTATAATGATATATTATTTATTTGTTTGATTTTTTACTTGGTCAATCCTAGAAATTTATAATTCTGTCTCTATAGCACTCATTAAATTATTATTATTTTTGGTTAAATTGGATGGATCAAACGGTAATGGCATGTCATTCGACCAATCTACAATATATATATATATATATATATATATATATATATATATATATATATATATATATATTGATTTTTTTTTTATAGGAAACATTCAAAATTTGTTTTTAGTTCTTTGAGTCAAGCACCCCTTCATATTCCTCCTACTTCTACCACTAATTGTGTGAATTATGATTAATAAAAACAATTTAATATTAATACTTTGGGGCATGGCACATGTTTGAGTTCATCTTACTCATTATATTAGATTTAATAATTAGACAATATGAACTTCCACATTATGAATAGCATGTTTTGGTTCTTATATCTAGTAATTGTGGGTTTATGACTTCATCTATGGGCATGCCCCTAATATTAATTACCTAGAGCACTATTAGAAGGACCTTCAATTAAGAAAACGTGTGACTGACAGATAAATGGGCAGACATAAAATTCATTCTATTGATTTCAAAAAGTAGATAAATAGATGAATTTGATAGAAAGTACAAAGACCAAGAATTCTAGCTCTCATAATCTTATTTTCCTAATTTTTTTTTTCTATTTTCATATGATTTGAGCCTATTCGATTGTGTGAATAGGATCACGACACACATCTGTTTCTCTTGGTTCTTTTAATAAAAAAATACCCTTGAATGTCTCATTTGACTTTAATCTTCTTCAAGTTTCTAAGCTTGCATCTTGGATATTATTTGGATATTAAGTTATGATTTCTCCATGTTTTGTGGTCTCAACTTGTTCCCTTTTAATTTTGATGTTTGAAAAATTCGCCGTTTCATGCGTATTAAATATTTAGGTCTTTGACTTCTAAAACTTTTTGGGCGCTTAACTTGTTGACGTCTTAAGACTACAAAGTTCATTTGTCAATTCATTTGAGTTTTTTATGTCTCCACTCTTACATGCTTATGACTCCTGACTTGCACATCGTCAAGTTGTGACCTCCTACATGATCAAATTACTAGCTTAACTGCTTGTCTTATTTGCTTTTGGAACTTCTTGTGGATCTCAAGTTGTAGTCTTCCTATATTTGCAAATCATAAGCTTGATTTCCTTTGATTTTGATATTTGAAGGCTTTAATGTTTTTTGCTTACTGATACACCTCTTGTGTGTGTGTACTGCAAGTGCGCAGGTGTCAAAGTAATAAAGTACCCAATGGGTCGGGTAGTCGAATCCACAGAGAATAAAAGTATTAATAATGACAACTTCTAAGTTATCTAGTAGGAATCAAGAATATGATGAAACGAACTTAATCATGAGAATATGAATGTCACAAGAAAACAAGGAAAGAGTAAAAATGAGGAAAGTCTCAATCAATAAAAATGAGGTACCCGGGCAATGCTCCCCCTAGGATTTAGCATTAGGACAAGATTCACAAGTGTTTCTAAACTGAGTTAATCAAGTCGAGGAAAACCAAGAATAATCAGTCCTTACCTCTATATCACCGATATTAGTCCCCTACTAGGTCTCGGTGGAGAAATTGCTCAATCTCAATACCTCATACCACATATGACCGCAATAGACTCTAGAAATTTCTAAGAGGACAACTGATTCCTAAGGATAGACCTAACCCTACTTCTAGGTGAAAGGTCCCTAACCCCATACAAGGTCCTAACAGAGAAATCTCTCAATCTCAACACCTCACACCAAATATAGTCGCATTAAGCCTAGGGAATACGAAGATAGAATGTACTAATCGGAAGGAAAAGGAGACACTCCACTATCTCATGACTCACCCTCTCAACTCTCTTCAATATTGAGGTTCTAGCCCTAATGGAGACCTCTCTCTCACCAAGGCAAACAAATCATATATACCAATCAACCATAAGATCAATAAGGCAAGCAAGTAATAAGAAAGCAAGATTGAAACTCAATTAAACTTGGATTTAATAGAAATCACAAAATAAATCAATTAAAGAATAAAATCCTAGGGTTTATATGCCCGTTTACCTACTAGAGTTTAGCACTCCATGGGGCAAATTACAAAACAAATAATGCAATGTAAATAAATAAAAACCATGGAATTAAACCCCTTGAATTTGTGATGATGGCATTGATGGTTTGTTCAACGTCTTGAACGATTCCTCTCTGAAGCTAGGTCGCCAATGGCTTCCTCAATCTATGATGAAGAAAGAATCTATCAAAGTTAGTGAAGAACGCCCCCCAAATTTGCAAAGACCTCCTCTCCAAAATCTAGCCACTTTGCCTCTCAAAAGCTATGAAAAGTCTCCTAAAGAATAAGCCAAATCGCCCTTTCAACTTAGCAACTCGTGTCTGTCACGTGCCTTGACCCGCCTGGGTTAAAAGTCATCCACCCCGATGGATTGCAGATTTCTCCATTGGTTCGAGTGGCTAGTATTTACTACAGTATTGCTACAGTGATTTACTATAGTGTTTTCTACATTGCTTTTTATAAACAAGGCTCCAAAACACTCCTCTTTAGGCCACATGGACGGGCACACGTCTGCGTGGTAGGTTATGGGGCTTCTTGTCTTCTAATTATCGTTAGAAAGGCTCTTGAAATCTTCACTCAAGTAAAGACGTAGGAATGTGGCTGCCTTTGTGCCCTTCCAACACACAATTTAACTTGAATTCTCTTGGAAGTTGGCCATACCCCATGTATATGAGCTCCACTTTTGTCTTGATCCTTATGTTGCACAAAAGACTCCCAAAATGTGTCTTCATAACCTATCTTTGTTTTCTTTTCTTCTCTCAAGGCCTTCACAAACCTATTTGCACACAGGAATACCAAATACAATTTATGAGACATAAAACATGATAAAAATGATGCTCAATACATGTAAAACATATAAAAAAATATGTTTACTCAAGCACTTATCACTTACGAAGCATCTTTCTTCATCATTGCTAAAGAAAAGGTCTCCTTTTATTTATTACTTTGCTTAAAAAGCAACTTTTTGATTATTAAAAGGATTCTTTGTTTTCCTTATTTAAAGAGCCTTTCTTCCTAAAAACTCCTTTTCTTTGCTGCTTGAGAGAGTTGTTTTTACCATTTAAGAGGTCTTGACATTATCTCCTTAAGCATAAATATCAAGTGTTAGTAGTGGATTATATTCATCATCTCCTAAAGTAGAGCACTAAGGGGGTCTTCATTAACCCCCTATAAGATAAATAACTAGTATGCCCTACAAAGGCAACTCTAGTAATTATTTAATAATAAAATAGTTGTATTTTGTTGCATGCATAATTATGGGTATTGTAGTATTCATGTTTGATGATATAATTTATTCTTGAGTTGCATTGTATAGAAATCAAATTAGTGATAAAAATCATTAAAGTGAGACATGATTATATATGTTTCTTGTAACCCAAAATATTTCACAACCTATGAGATAAAATATGTTTTTAATTTTTTATTGGTTGTCACATGTACTACTATATGTTGAATGTTAATTTTTTTGGTAAATTACTGAACTTTAGTCAAATATCATTTTGATTACTGAACTTTGATTTATTTCAAAATGCTCACTAAAGTTACTAATCATTTTAGCAATAGGTCACCGAATGGATGGATAGCATCTTCATTAGCTGGCATGGAGGCCAAGAAAAACCTAGTTAGCGCACACTTAAAGAATGATCTATGGCCACCACGTAAGTTAATAAAGATGCTAATCCATCGAGTGACATGCCACTGAAATGATTAGTAATTTTAGTAAGCATTTTAAAACAAATCAAAATTCAGTCATCAAAATAATATTTGACCAAAGTTCAGTGATTTACCAAAAAAATTAACCATGATAGAGTAGTATGTCTCAACCTCTACAGTTGAGGCTCTTAGTAATACTGTGGTCATTTGTAGTTGACAAATATTAAACTAGAGTACTACAGAACTCTTAGACCAAATATTGTCATAGAGAAAAGTGTTATTATATTATAGAAAATCCTTATTATCTAAGAGTGTTATTAAACCTTATGTATAAATTATATTATTGTCATGGTGGCAGCGGGTGATACCTAATTGAAGGCTATATATACGGAGACGTTGGGTTATATAATGAATACATAAAGGTTTGTAGTCATCCAAAATAGGATCTATGACTCTTATTATACGGGAAAATATTTTAGATTGTGTTTTCTGTGTTGGATGAAAATCTGGCCAGATAACTTTTTTTTAAAGTATTTTATTATATAAAATATATATTGTTATATATGTTTTCAAAATTGTTTTATGTCCAACTGTATAAGAAAACATGCATATAAATGGGGATCAACAGTATTAATGGTGGTCTATTCATACCCGTTTATATAGAATATTTATTAATAGAGGGACGAATATATAAATTATTATATTGGAGTCTCACACATGTATATATCTAATCTTTAGATTAAATTACAATTTATTGATGGAAATGATTGTGATTATTAAAATTAGTAAGGACTAATTTGTTAAAGATGCGGAGATTCCAAACATGTCCTACGCTACATGCCTTGATCTGATGACTCCCTCCCTATATATATATACATATATGTGATATGAGATTAGAGTGTTAACTAACAATTATTGTTATTGAAAGACAAATACAAAAAAAACCCCTAATATATTGGGATCTTATCACTCTAACAAGGGAATTATCATGAGAAATATACATGCCAAAACGCAGCGGATAACAAAACTTTTAATAGCAAGTAAACATAATAAAACCGTAGCGCATGCCAGAACTAGGATTAAATTCGAAATAAATATATAATTAAAAGTTATACCTTTCTTTTGATGACGATTCTCAACGCATCCTTGTTTCCTCAAAATCGAAAGGGACTGCAAATCGTGACTACCCTCTACTATCACATACACATGAATACCTCTGGGAATTAAGCAGGTATGCTAGTACATCAAGAAACAACATTGTTTCTTGGTTTGAATAGCAAGCACTCGAGATTCAAGAGAATAGGCGGCGACGAGTTCCGGTGGCGGGATCCGACGGCGGCGGCCAAGGGAGAATAATGGGTGGCAGCTAGGGTTTCTTAAGAAACAATCTTTCAATCACTCTATCTTTTATTTTTCTCTGTTCATATTAGGGTTAGACCATCTATTTATATTGGAAACCCAAAACCCTAATTTACAAAAAAAAAAAACCCTTCACTCCTAATCAAATTATGAATATCTTCTTTACTTGATTAATTAACCCATTTTAATTAACCAAATCGATTAGAATAGATCAACACTTAATAAGACCCAACCCGAATAAGCTATTCGCTCCACCTAATTTAGGGTTTTCACCAAAACCCTAAATAGGTGGTCCAATAAGTAACAAATACTGAACCTTGATCCCGATATTCTTAGTGCATGATCTTGTAGGTCCATTTAACATTGTCAATGAGCTTACACAATTTTAATGTTCATAAATCATAATTATTCTCTAGCTAGATAATATGATTACCCAATATTAAATGAAGGTAAATTTTGAGAATTAACGGAACCTGTCCCAACCTCATACAATCCTTTGCCAATGAATATCTTAATTAGCATAAGGCGTGGAGCGAGTCACCCTTATTTTAATGCTAATAAATTTTATGATCTCTTAGTGAACTGACTAGGTCAAGTAAATGATAACTCTTATCATTTCCCTTGGGCATGGCCACACACTACTCAGTCTCACTAATCAAGTGGTTGGTGATATTCACTCTCTTTACAGAGAGGGACAATCCCTTCACTTCACTCATGTCTCTCAGTATGAATCGTGACATGCACAAACATACCCGTACTTGCCACTCAGTTACGAATGACGTCAGGCATAAGTTAAAGCATGTAAGGATTCATTCGAGATCCATAGTGATTTCAGGTCGAAGGATTCGAGTACAAGAATTGCTTGAGAAAAACACTTATGACTTTACAACCATGTAGTGTTCTCAAGAGCGGATTAATCTAGGTATACTATTCCTTAACATGTATCTATGTCCTTTGATTGATATCCTATAATCTATGACCCGTAAAACAAGGCCATCTCATGAAAGACATACTAGTCTTAATTTATTTTCATTCACATAAAAATAATCAGCTAAGGACATTTAGAATATTGTTCTAGTTTATGTTGTAAGGTTTACTATCCAAATCACTCATTTGATAACTTGAGAAGAACCAATATTCAAGGACATTTTATCTTATTAAATATGTACAGAAATAATAATAGATAAAACGATGCCTCATAATAATTATCCAAATAATAAGAGTTCATACAATGTATTGGGGTTAGGGCTTACGCTAACAATCTCCCACTAGCACTAGTCCCAATTAGGCATAACTCTAAGACCAAAAGACCTAACATGACGATCATGTTTTGGCCTAGCTAACTGCTTGGTTAAAGGATCAGCTACATTATCTTCTCCAGCAATCTTGCAAACTTTCACATCTCCTTTATCGACGATCTCCCGAATGAGATGAAATCTCCCGAGTATGTGTTTGGACTTCTGGTGTGACCGGGGCTCCTTGGCCCGTGCTATGGCCCCGTTGTTGTCACAATAGAGGTTCACAGGATCTAGGATGCTTGGGAAAACTCCTAATCCAGCAAGGAACCTCTTAAGCCAAACTGTCTCCTTAGCGGCATCCGATACAGCTATATACTCAGCCTTTGTGGTAGAATCAGTGACGGTGTCCTATTTTGACTCTTTCAGCTTACAACACCTCTATTCAAGCAAAACACATAACTAGATTGCGATTTACTGTTGTCGACATTGGTTTGAAACACAGCATTAGTATAACCCGTTAAAATGAACTCATTCTCATCACTGTACACTAAGAAGTAATCTTTAGTCATTCGCAAGTACTTAAGAATACTCTTGACAATAGACCAATGGTTTTCCACTGGATCCTGTTGTAATCTGCTAGTTATGCTTAGTGCATGTGAGACATTCAGCCTAGTATATAGCATGGCATACATGATAGATCCTATAACAGTCGCATAAGGGATCTTACTCATGTGTTTCCTTTCATCTTCAATCTGAGGACAATCCTTTTTACTTAGAACAACTCCCTGAGACATGGCTAAAAATCCTTTCTTGGAGTTAGACATACTGACAACGCCCCTTGCGTATGTCCTACAAATGCACGGGTTGTCGAAGTAATAAATCCCAGATGAGTGGGTATCTTATCCACAGAGAGTAGGGAATTAAAACACTTAAATTGTTTCTTAACTAAACGAAAAGTGAATAGTGATTTGTGTGACAAAATGTGATGTAACAAAAGTAAAAGAAACAAGAGAAAGAGTGCAAGTAAAGGGGAGGTAAGGCAATCGATATAAGTGGGGTACACGGATATTGTTCCGCCTAGAACAATCATTTCATGTGCAAAAACCCTTTATTATGCTTTCTAACTAATGCATTAATGAGTCGTGGAGATCCTTAAATACATGGTCCCAAATCTAAGGTCAACCATGCCTAACTCTATACATGTCCCGGAGGAGAAATTAAATAACCTATCAACCTCACACTCGTATAGAATCGCAATGAGTTCTAGAGATTCCAAGTGATAAATCCTCTTCCGAGATGTCGACCTAATCCTTTAGTCCAGGTGGAAGGTCCCTAGCTACAATTAAGCCCTAGGTACTAAAATCACTTCAACGCTTCACTCCGTTGCACCTGCAACTAAGCCCCAATGGAAGGTCATCCCTTAGCCCATTCACTCTACTATAACCGCAAAGAGCTCGAGGAAATAGAGGTAGAATAAATCACACCAAAGGGGAAAGGGGGCGCTTTGCTACCTCTTGACTCACCCTCTCAACCCTCTCTAATCTAGCTTTGTCTAACTCTTGTGGTGTCTCACTCACTCACAAGAGTTACCAATAAGAACTTTCAACCCTAGTGTCACTTTAAGGTAGTATTCACACAATCAAGCATACAAGATTGCAACTCAAATAAAACATCAATTAATTGAAAATGTAATAAAAAGGTTCAACGAAACGAATACATTCTAGGATTCACAAATATCCAAGTACCCACTAGGGGGTTTAGCTCTCCATGGAGCTAATTACAATCAATAATATTAAATGTAAAAGCAAAGAATCCATAGAAAACCCCCTCCATAGCATGGTGATGGTCTTGTGGAGAGTTCTCTACTCGTCCAAGGGTCCCTTTGTCCGACCTAGGATATACCTCGCCGGATCGGTGCCGACGAAAGCTCTCCAACTAAACTTCTTCCAAATAGAGCGTGATGTCAGAACCATAGAACCTCTCCAAATCACTCGCCAATACCTCTCAAAACCCTAGCTACAGCACTCTCTCAAGTTGGGGAAAAGATGGAGAAAAGAATGCTGAAATCGGGGCTGAAATCGGCCTTAAATAGGGCTTGAATCGGGAATCCACACGCCCATGTGGGCGCCCCTGTGGATTTTTCGCACGGGCGTGTGGAATTTCCACACGCCCGTGTGGGTTCTCTATTTCAGTCCTTCTTCGGGCGGCTGTGAACAATACCTGCTACAGTGTTTACCACAGTACCTTGCTGCAGTACTAGCCCGCAACACTCCCGAATCCATGCTTTCATCGAGGTAATGTAAATAGGCACACGTTTACGTCGTAGATCGCTTTGCTTCTTCAATAAACGGGAATATTGGTGGAGATTTTGCTATACATGCACAAGCCGGAATGCTTGAATGTGACTGCCCTTGTGCCCCTCAAATCGTTGTGCTAACTTCAATACAAGGAGGTTGGCACACATTCTCGCATCTTGAACCTGACTTATATCTTCGCATTTGAACCTTCTCAAGATTTTCTCCAAATGGTGCATTCACGATCTACATTGGCTTCTTTCTCTAATATTCGGCTTCACAACTCTATATGCATAAAAGTAACATAAATGCACACATATTAGCGTTAAAACCCGATAAAAGTAATGCTTATCATAAGGAAAGAACACTTCACATTCTTATCACACAAGCACTTATCAAACTCCCCCACACTTAAGCTTTGCTTGTCCTCAAACAAAAATTTAAACATTAAAGCATAGACGAAGGAAATATTGGAAGTGTTTGGCCTTAGGTTCACCAAAGCATACAAAGAGAGCATTCTACAAGTAAGGGAAATTTCAACACTAAATACGAAAAAAAAATAATGCTCTAGCTAAAAACTTGAATAAAAAAGGACAACAAACCCGAAATCGTGTAAGTGTGTGAACTCACTCAAGTCAACCCAAGGTATACTACTCAAAGTTCTAAGTATAAGGGACTTATTTATCTACAAAAAGTAACAAAAATTTCAAAGATGATAGTAGCTTCACACATCCTCTAAGGTAGCCCTTTCCAAAGCGGCCGCTAAGGTGGCTTTCACACTTTCAAGGTGGTAGCTCTTTCTACCAGAGTGGTAGCTTTCACTCTTCCTATTAGATAGCTCTTTCTCTCATTAGGATATAACTAGTATCCGACTTATGAGAGTAGCTTCATACTTCATAGGTGGTAGCTCTTTCCACCCAACAAGCTCAACTAAACAATAAAACTATTTTTGTTCTTTCTTTTTATTTTCCTCTTTTTTCAGAATTAACAAAAGAAACAACTACAACTAGTCCCTTTTACATCAAATTGAGTTTCCAAAAGAGTTTAAAGAGTGAGTAGTGCAACAAGTGTCAATCAGGCAAAAATTCCTAGAAATTCAAGCAAAAATTAGAGCATGAGAACATTCAATGTTAAAAATTCTCCTAAACTCAAGAATACAATCATTACAACTAAGGTGAACCGCCATTGGCTATGTGAGCATGTATATCAATCAAAACTAGTATAAAAAATATATGCACTATGAAACTCCCCCCACACTTAAGTTGTACATTGTCCCCAATGTACACATGCAAGCTCACACATAATGTATATCAATCAAGAACAAATGTGGGAGAAACAATCAAAACAATACTCCCCTGACTCCTAGTGTTGCATTTGATGGAGCAAAATCCTTTCGAGTAATGTTCCAACAGGTTGTGAAGCTCACACGACCAAATGTCGAAGCACCTTGGTTGTGTCCATGACAAGTTCTCAATTCCCATGTTGACAAGACCATCTGCACGCATACATAAGGGGGTTCAGTGAAGCTCAATAAAACAAAAACAACTCAAGTATATAAAAGATAAGTAATGAACACAACTCGAGGTAACAAAACGAAAATAAACTCAGAAGGAAAGTCCTTTCTGAGTATACAAGTCAAAAATGAAATGCAAAAGTAATAAAAATGACAAAAACAAAGTCAAGTGTTGATGTCGCACTCTGGCTTTTCTGCTGATGCTGGTGGTGATGAGGTATACATGGTTGGTCAACCGGTGCTGGACTTGGTGATGGAGTACCGGAGATGCGGGGTGAGTCTGAGGTCTCAGAACAAAAGATGAGGCAACGTGTCACTCAAAAAGCTGTTGTAGCGTATTGAAACATGCCATGAACCATGTATCCTGTAAGGCTTGTGTAGTCCGAACCAAAGCAACCAATGCTCAGACCTCAGCGATCTTTGTCCGAAGTACCCCCACAATACTCTCGAGCCTCTTAAATCGATCATGGGCTCGAGATGGTGAAAACATGCATACCGCGGGTAGATCCTTTGCCACAGGAGGTGTCTTGGTCTCCATTGGTGCCAACTGAGGCTCAAGGGTAGGGTTAGAAGCACCGGCGTCATCATCATCCCCCTCAACAATCTCTGGAGCTGGCATAATCAAGGTATAAACTGCAGATCGGACCGTGTGAACCATCCACATCAGGCGCAACATCTCTATACCTAAATTAGCAGGTATACTCTCCTTCTCGATCCCCCAAATCGAGGTCAGAAGACCCATACCCATAACTAATCTCATGATGTACGGACTCGAGAAGATCACTCCCAATCTAGTGTACTGCCCCTGATGTCGTATATACTCCGTGACAATGTGTCCCAAATGGATCGGTGTGTGCTGAACCATCGAATACATATACAAGAGCTCCTGCCGGGTCAAGACACCGGTGCTGTCACCATGGCCGTTTACCGACCTGCTCATAACAACATACAAATATCGATACGAAGGTTGGGAAAGACACGTGGCCTTGGACACCCCTGTCTCATACTGGCCCTGTCCGCATAACACTCTATACGCCCTCTGCGGAGTCAAAGCACCATGATAATCTGTCGATAATTGTGTGTACTCCTCGGTACTCGTGAACGGCTCCTCGTACAACCCTAGTCTGATCGAAAACTGTGTCACACTCATGCTATAGTGATCCCCCAGCGCTCTGAACTATATAGCGGTGTTGCTGTCAAAACTATCATATGCACGGTCAAACACAAATAAAAATTACACCTCGAATGTAAGTGTACGGATGATGGGCTCTCTAATCATTAATAACTATCCCCAATCTTTGACTGATACCAACTCCTCTACCTCAGCCACTAACTCTCCTCCCTGCTGTATATCTTGTAATATGCTTGTGTCCATGAATCGAGTCTGTCCAAATCTAAGTCTCGACAAACACACGAAATGAGCCTGATGCTCGGGGATAGTGAATTTCATGCTTTCGGACTCAGAAGATGACTCACGTGGCTATTTATCCGCTTGCTTCTTTGACCAAGGTGCCATGATCTGTAAAATTTCAAAGAACATCGATCAAACAAGCTAAATAAGTAGTGCTGCAGAAATCCACACGGTCATGTGGAATTTTCACACGCCCGTGTGGATCCATGGGGTGTGAAAAACGCACGGCCGCGCTTCAAAAATCCAACAATACACCATTTAATTACTTCTAACTTCATTCTAAACACGCAAAACCATTCTAATTGTAGAAGCGAAGCAACATTAACCAGTTTCATCGATTAAAATCAAGAATTGACGAAGAAAACAAAGAGATAGGCCTTACCGATGAGTTGAAATGGAAAAAAAAAAATACTTGGATCGGCTGGAAAAACAAGTAAAAATCTCTCCAAAAATGGCAGTACGAAGTCGGGAAGAAGTGTGAATGTGCTCTCAGGCGAATTTGGAGTGTGGAAATGAAAAGAAACGATAATCCTTTAAAAAGGACTCGCGCCCCTGGGTGTTCTGCGCATCCACACGGGCGTGCGGAAATTACCCACGCCCGTGCACCTCCACAGGAGAGCTTCACAGGGGCAGATGCACGCCCCTGTGCACTACCGGGAAAACACTCGTTGTCTCTGAATGCAACTGTACGGGCGTGCAGAAAATACCCACGAATGTGCACCTAACCCACAGGGACAACTGCACGCCCCTGTGGCTTCTCTATCAAACCGAGATAATCATCTAAGTGTTTCGTACGCTCGTGCGAAAAGTACGCACGGGCGTGGACATTCACAGGCCCAACTCACAGGGGCGAACGCACGCCCCTGTGTCTTCTCGGGATGGAGAGAACTCTTCTGCAAAGATCCTCACGGGCGTGCAGAAAATACGCACGCTCGTGCATTTGTCACAGTTCGCCCACAAGGGCGAGTCAGCGCCCCTGTGCGCTCTCGGGATAATTTGCTAAGTTTCCGCAGGAAAACGTAAGCCCATGTGGAAATTACCCACACGCTTGTGATAAGTGCTTGTGCGATAAGAATATGAAGTGTACTTTCCTTGTGTTGAGCATTACTTTTCTTGGGTTTTAATGCTAATATGGGTGTATTTATGTTACTTTCATGCAGGTAGGGTTATGAGGCCGATTATGAGAGAAAGAAGCCAATGTGGGTCGTAATGCACTAATTTGGAGGAAATCTTGCTAAGGTTCAAACACGAAGACATAGGTCGGGTTCCAGATGCAGGAATGTGTGCTAACCTCCTCATACTCGAGTTAGCACAACTATTTGGAGGGGCACAAGGGCAGTCACATTCAAGCATTCCGACTTGTGCATATAGAACAAGATCTCCACCAACATATTCGTTATTAAAGAAGCAAGGCGATCCACAACGTAAATGTGTGCCTGTTTGCGTTACCTCGATAAAAGTATGGATTCGGGAGTATTTCAGGCCAGTACTGTAGCAGGGTATTGTAGAAAACACTGTAGCAAAAATACCGCAGTAGCACTATTTACAGCTGGCCGAGAAAACAGGAAAACAGAGAATCCACATGGGCATAGGGAAATTCCACACGCCCGTGTGAAAAATCCAAAGGGGCGGTGGTCGCTTCCCCGCAAGTGTACGGGATCGCCAAGTAATACCTCGAGCAAAGACACGAGGATCGTATTCCACGGGGCTAAGGATCTCCTATTACTCCTTCTCGAGCTATTATCTAGCCTAAGATCTTAAGTGATGGGTTTACTCTACTAAAAACAAATAAAACTAAACACAAGATTTGCTAGCAAATTAGAGAGATCAAGCAATAAGCAAGCAAGAGAATCAATGAAGTGCAAAGGCCTATGAATGTGGATCCCCTTGAGGGGTTATCATGCAACATGGATGATGATTTAAAGATGCAAGGGTAAATTGGACCATGAGATTCCAAGATTAGAACAACCCCAATTTCTCGGCGATTGAACCCTAATCCCATACGAACATAGATAGGAATTTCTTCCAAATCTACATTCCTACGATTGCATTAAGTACAAGGAAATCTCGCTTAGGAATAAACCTACTCTTCTTCGGATTAAACCTACATGGAGGGCTACCAAACACCCAATTTCTCAGCGTGATGATACAAGTATCCCCCTTCTAATCCATTCATGACCTAATACATGCGAGCAAGTCACATCTACATGCATCATTCATAAAAAGAGCTACGGATTTCTCCTTGGTGTAACACTTAGCATGAAAACAATGGATTAGATCTCAAAAAAATACCCAAGCATAGAATTAACAAGTAATCATCCAAAAATACATGATAAAACCCCCCAAGGTTCACCAACACCCGTGGCCTTGGGGGTCTAGTGTGTCATCATCTCATAACAAAAGCATACAATCAAGCAAAAACATGAAACAAAGACATAGTATGACACTCCCTAGATGAAATGGTGAAGGATGAGGCGAGAATATGCCGAATGACGCTTTCCCCGCCAAAGGAATGCCGAATGACGCTTCCTCTAGCCAGCGTTCTCCTTCCTTCAAGTCGTGATCGATCTCCCCTTTGAATGATGTTGCCTTCTTGCCTTGAGAGCCTTGGACCTTGGGCTTGAATGATCTTCTAGCTTTCTTGCCCTTCTTCTCCTCCCCAAGGTCGCCCAAAAATCTCCCAAATGATCTCCCCAAAAGTCGGCCAACCAAAAAGTTCTTTAATCAGCCCTAAAAGTGAGTATATATACCCCCAGAGGCATACGGGCCGTATAGGGGGTCGTATGGGGAGTCGTATAGCACTACGAAACCCTAGATTCGCGTTCCGGGACGGGGTGCATATGGCCTCCATACGGCCCCGTATCTTTGGAGTAGTATGGAAATCGGACAGAACACCAACTCAATCCGCTTTTCATGATTGCATACGGCCCCTCATCTTGGGTAGTATGGGGGTAGTATGAAAATTCACTTTTTCTTCTCTTATTGCCAAAAATGATATCTTCTTGTTCTCCATGGCTTCCATATGCCCTACAAAGCAAATAATAGAGCGATTAAGCGTGAAACGGGCATCAAACCTCACAAAAATACATGCAAAGTGCATACGATACATATATGAAAAACACCTACATTTAGACACTTATCAAACATCCCCACACTTAAGCGTTGCTTGTCCCCAAAGCAAACAACTCATGAAAAAAACAAAGAGACGAGAAGTGGCTAAATGCAATACCTCAGCTCAAGCAAATATAAGATTCCAAAAAGCAAAGGACAATGAAACATAGATGTTGAGTTATAGTCATTAAGCATAATAAAAAAATATCCTGTCTCACCCCTAATATGTATGTGCGTGTAAGTGAATCCTTTATCTCATTTGCCCCTGATCCGGGTCTAGCTCAAGGACTTCAATCAAGACGGACTCTAGATGCTAATCACTCCACATACAAAGAATACTAAGTCTTAAACTACTAAGTGCTACTTCAATGGCCAAGTAAGATCCTTCTAATTCTATAACTTGAAACTAAATCCTTTTTTTCTTTTCAAAAACCTTTGGTAGGTACTCAAAAAAAGATCACTAGGGTTTTTTTATTTTCAACTCAATATTCAACATCGAGTCCGACTAACGTAGACTGCATCAAAAATCATTTTAAAAATCTTTCTAGAGGATGCACATGCTTTGGTTAGGCACAAGAGCCACCCAACTACTCGATTCAGGTCTACATAGAGCGCATTCATGCTTCATTAGCGGAGGAATACTTGACATAGACTCATTTTTCTTCTTTTTCTTTTTTTTTGTCACTTTCACTCTCACCCTAGATCACATCTTCAGAGTACACTACATGCCACAAAAACTCGGATTAGCTCAACAAGACTTAGAAGTTCTTAAGAAAAACATTGAAGGATAGAACTTAGTGTTCTAAGGCCAAGTACTCAAAGTAGTGTGTTAAGCATACAAGAGAGTTAGAGTAGTCACATTGGCTATTCCGGGCATCGACAAAAAAATTCAGATGCACAAGACAATACTATGGGGTGAAAGCGAGATTCAATAAAGCATAAAAAAACAAGTAACTCACATCCATCATTAGTCCAAGCTAAAAAGAATCTTACAAGAATGAATAAAAGCCATCATTGGTAACACTAGCATGTAAACAATGTTCCTAAAACATGAAAATGCACCCATCCCCACACTTAGTGTTGTACATTGCCCTCAATGTACACTAATCATGAAAAAAACATGCAAGATGGAGCAATGAAAAATAATTGAGGAGGGTGAAAAACAAAACTTCCCCGGTTTATCTTGTGTTCGTCGTGAGGTATGACTCGACAAAAGGTGTGGTGAGCAACACATGTCTCGTCTGACCTCCATTAAAAACTAGGAAAGCTCACCAAATTCCCTCAATGCCCTGCAAGGCAAAAAGGGGACATCATCATTCCACGAAAATTCACACATACAAACACAAGGGAGAGACTAGGGAAAAGTCAACAAAATACATAGATGAAAACAAAATAAAGTTCAACACCAAGAGTTGGGAGGAAAAGATCCATGCCAACTCAACAAAACACAAACATAATACACAACAAAATAAAGTAAAGTAGATAAAAAGTATCCATGCTCAAACGAGCCGCTACTCATCACAATCCGGTGCTGGTGGTGGTGGCATGGTGGCAGAAGGAGTATGCGAGGCAGAACCATAGTATGAGGTAATGAAACGGTGAAAATCTGCCTCGAGTCGACGCTGTCCCTCAAGGACCTGGTGAAGCTGGTCACGGATCTCGCGCTGCTCCTGACGCACGCCCTGAATCTCTCCCTCAATCCCCCTCAGTCTCATGTCGAAGCCAGGTAATGAAGTAGTACCGGGGGTAGGAGCAGTGCGACCTCGGGGCTCGACTCTGTGTGCTCTGCTCGGTTCTTGTTGGACTCACCGGTGGCTTAGTCGCTGTGGGGGCCTGCCCCTCATGCGCTCGGCAACCACCAAGCCAATCGCCCTGTATGTGTGCCTTCCCGAGGGGTGCCGTACCTCCTACAGCAGTCATACCTCGCGTCGCTCAAAGCGGACCCATGCCACGGATCAATCCGGTCACATAGGGCCCAATAAAGATAGCTCCCAATCGAGTATACGAGCCACGGTGAAGGAATGCATCAGCGACAATGTAGCCAAGGTGAGTAGGGGTGCCTCTCAAAGATGCCATACATCGTAAAGAGATCGGATTGGGTGACCACCCCTTGCTATCGAGTCCGGCCCCAAAGAGAGCGGGCAATCAAGGCATGAATGAATCTATGTGCGGGTCGATCATGCGTGAGGGCCTTTCGAGTCGTATCTTCACCCGCCAAAGTTGCCCAATAGTTGCTCCTACCCACCTCACTCGGGAAATCAAGCTTAAGACGTTTGCGGGCATGGATTTGATAAAATCATCATCATATAATCCCAAGTACTTGGCAAAGTCCAAATGATGCATAGTCGCTTCCTTCCAAAAAAAGCTTGAAAAGCGGATGGTGACAAGTTTCTTATTCCATACGGATTGTCCATCTTGTCGCGCCTCAAATGTACTCAAGACCTCCAAGGTTAATTGCGGAAGGTTGGCTCGTTAATGGCAAAGAGTTTATCCCAACAATTGTGTGAGAGCCAATCCCGTACTTGACTTGCAAATCCAAGGTTGTCCACAAGTTCCCAATCAAGATAGCACAAAGTCCCGAATGGTTTTGTCTTCAATCTATCATATCTCTCTCGATGGTGGGACAATTTGAAGAGCGGGTTCATCGAGTGTAGGGGATAGCTCGGTAGTTCTTGGGCGCTTGGAGGCGAGTCTTTTTAGTGTTAGGCATCCCTACAATGAAGAAAAAAACTTTGATCAAGCTCAAAGGGAGACAAGATAACTCAAAATAACATGGTAGAGATAGAGGAGACTAATGAAAAATTGGTTGTTTGGGACCATACGGCCGTATGGGGGCCGTATGGTCACTATTCACACGGCAAGAGTCTCCCCTATAATCATGGAATCGAAAAAAATTTGTACATAAATTTGAATGAAAATTCATTCACAACATTCACATCAACCAAACCAAAGCAAATTGCTAAAAGAAATTCCATGCAAAAGTCTCAAGAATGCCCAAAAAAATGGAAAAGAATAAAAACTAGGGTATTGAAAAAAAGCATACCGACGAAACCTTGAGAAAAACAAGCTTTTAAACTCGGGTAAGATCACTAGATCGAAGTCTCCAATGGATTGGAAGAAGTTTTTTTGGAAGAAAAAAATGAAGAGATTCGGCCAAGAATCGAGAGAGAAAAGGAGAGAAAAATTTCGGTGGAGTTGAAGAGAAATGAGAGGTGGAAGAGAGAGAGAGAATGAGAGGCCTTTAAGGGGAGTCCCGCCACCATACGGCCCCCATCTTGGGCCGTATGGGGGGCCGTCTGATGAGGGAGCTCCCTCGGCCGATACATCCGACCGACTCGGGACGGCCCCCATACGGGACCGTATGGGGGCCGTCTGAGTGAGCACAGAGCCATCCGGATCGGCTCTGTGGTCAGCTCAGACGGCCTCCATATGACCCAGTATGGCCGTAAACCTTTAAATGCCAATCAAATCCATGAAAACCTGCCTCAAATGATGTAAAAATGAAAAAAGAAAGCTTGACGACTTCTCCAAAAACGACTAAAATGAATAAAACGACGATCTAGCACATGAATTAACACCTACACATGTGTGTCTCAAGAGGTTTCACAAATATACCACAATAAAAATGATGAGAGAAATGTGCCAAGTGTATGAGCATGAACTTATTCAAAAACAAACAAGTCTAAGAAATACGAAAATTGAAATGAACTAAGAACTAAAAAAATACGGAAAATGCAAACAAATGCCCCCGAATGCTTGGGTTGCCTCCCAAGAAGCGCTTGTTTAACGTCACGAGCCTGACGTACCTTGTTCCTTACCTCATGGGGGTTCAAACAATTTGAAGCCACCCCTGGTTTCCCTTGTAGTGTTGCTTCTTCCTGGTAGATTGAATGACAACATTGAAAATACCTCGAATTGTTCATGAGTGGAGAGGGGTGAAAAATTTACCTTTCCTCCTTGAGATGTGGGAGGATGAAGCTTGTTACCTTTCTTTTTTCTCCCATGGATCTCCCTCCACATTTTCTTCATAAATGATTCTTTTTTTTCTTTTTCTTTAGCATTAGTACAGGATACCCTCTCTTTTGGTGGCTTCAAATTGTGAATTGGAGGATGACGATGAGGTTCTTCTTCTTCTTCGTTCTCCAACTCCCCCAAATATTCATCCAAAGGATTTAAAGAGAGCACCTCACGCACACAATCGAAATCAACCTATCGGGTTTCATCAACGAAATAAAGTGTGTCATCATGATCTAAAGAATGTTTCATGGCAGCTGGCAAAGTGTACACCACTTCCTCTTCTCCGACTCTTAACGTCAACTTCCCTCCTTTCAAGTCAATTAAGGCACCCGAGGTGCTTTGAGGAATGGTCGGCCAAGAATTAGTGGTATCTCCACATCTTCATCTATGTCCATGATGACAAAGTCCACGGAAAAAAACAAATTTATCCACTCGCACAATCACATCTTCGACAATCCCACGAGGTTTTCTTGTTAATCGATCTGCCAACTGTAAGGTCATCCTCGTGGGTCTTAATTCATCCAAGCAAGTTTCAAATACATGGTGTAGGGCATGACGTTTATGCTAGCCCCCGAGTCCGCTAGAGCATTTTCTTGGATTCCACCTTCAAGCAAGCACGGGATAATGAAGCTTCCCGGATCTTTCAACTTTTGTGGGAGCTTCTTTTCGAGAATGGCCGAGCAATTCCCCGTAAGTGCAACTGTGCCCTCTTCCTCCAACTTTCTCTTGTTCGTGAGGAGCTCTTTTAAAAACTTGGCATATTTTGGCATTTGGGTCAACGCTTCAACTATCGGGATGTTCAAATGGAGTTGTTTGAAGATGCTCATGAATTTTCTGAAGTGAACATCCTCCTTCTCATGCTTCAATCTGGTTGGATAAGGGATTGGAGGCTTATACTCGGATGATTTTGTTGGTCCTTGGTGTTGGAACTTGTCATTTATGCCCAGATTTTTGTCTTCACTGTTTTCTTCAACTAGCTTGGGGTCTTCCCCGGAGGCTACCCCACTTTTCTTGACACTTGGGTCAACTTCGACCCTTGTCTCCACTTGCTTCCCACTTCTAAGAGCAATGGCCTTCAAGTGCTCCCTTGGATTTTCTTCCGTGTTACTCGGAAGACACCCTAGGGGACGTTCAGAATTTGCCTTCGTGAGTTCCCCTACTCGATACTCAAGTGACTTCACCGAAGCTTGGAGGTTTCTCAAAATAGAACCTATCTCACTAAACTGTTCGGCGTGCTGAGTGAGTTGAGCATTCACCTTGCCAAATTGTGCATCCATGCTACTAGTTAGATTATTGAACCTGTCATTGGTACTGAGCATGAACTTGGCAAGGATCTCTTCAGTGGAAAACTTCTTCTCAATGGCCGGTTGTTGAAATTGAGATCCTTGAGGTGGTGCACCTCTTTGTTGTTGTTGGCCTTGGTTCCATGAAAAATTTGGGTGGCTCTTCCAACCCGGATTGTAAGTTGAACTATATGGGTTCCCTTGATTGCGTTGCCCCCCAATGTAGTCAACATTCTCAATGCAAGCAACAGAGGAGCTGGCAATTGGACATTAGGCTACATCATGCCCACCACCACAAGTATTACAATTCATCACTGATTCTGACCTCGAACTACTGCCCATAAGAAGATCAAGCTTTCGAGTCAACACATCAACCTTCGCGGCCAAGGCATCATTGCTACTAACTTCATAAAGCCCAGCAGTCTTTTGTGTAGATCCTCTTGAGGCCCAATGTGATTCATTGCTCGCCATAGACTCAAGTAATTGCTCGGCCTCATCGGGATACTTATTGCTAAGGGACCCACCAGCTGCGGCATCGATGAGTTGGCGAGTAGCATAATTCAGCCCATTGTAAATGATTTGTACTCGCATCCATGAGGCAAAACCATGATGGGGGCACCTTCTAAGGAGATCCTTGAATCTTTCATAAGCTTCAAACAATGTCTCGGACTCCCCTTGTTTAAAGGCTGAAATTTCTTGCCTCAACTTCGCCGCTTTGCTTGGCGGAAAGTATCTCCCAAGGAATTTCTCAACCATATCCTTCCATGTTTTAATAGATCCCGGAGATAATGATGTAAGCCAACGATATGCCCCGTCTCTCAAACTGAAGGGAAATAGCCTCAAACGGATAGCATCATCGGACACCCCATTAATCTTGAATGTAGAGCAAATTTGGAGGAACCGGGAAAGGTGGTCATGTGCATCTTCATTCGCGAGACCATTGAATTGAACCGAGTTCTGGACCATGCCGATTGTACTAGCTTTAATTTCAAAATTGTTGGATGCCACGGATGGTGCTTGAACACTAAACTCATCACCCGTGAATTGGGGTCTTTCATATTCGGATAGAGTGCGACGCTCTTCGGCCATGATTGAAGACTCTCTATCCTCAATTTCAATGTTTTGTGTACCTGAACCTTCACCAACTTCTCTCAATCTCCGATGCAAAGTTCTTTCAATTTCACTATCCGGTGTAATCAATGTCGATGGATTTGAGCGTGTCATGCACAGTACCTTGTAAAACCAAGAAAGATGATAGAAAGTTAAGATCGAAGGAAAAAGAAAAAAATAACGATAAAAATGAGTAAAGAATGAAATGGCTAGAGTAATAATCTAAAAGTTTCCTAGAATTCCTTAAGGTCCCCGGCAACGGCGCCAAAAACTTGGTCGCTTCCCCGCAAGTGTACGGGATCGCCAAGTAATACCTCGAGCAAAGACACGAGGATCGTATTCCACGGGGCTAAGGATCTCCTATTACTCCTTCTCGAGCTATTATCTAGCCTAAGATCTTAAGTGATGGGTTTAATCTACTAAAAACAAATAAAACTAAACACAAGATTTGCTAGCAAATTAGAGAGATCAAGCAATAAGCAAGCAAGAGAATCAATGAAGTGCAAAGGCCTATGGATGTGGATCCCCTTGAGGGGTTATCATGCAACATGGATGATGATTTAAAGATGCAAGGGTAAATTGGACCATGAGATTCCAAGATTAGAACAACCCCAATTTCTCGGCGATTGAACCCTAATCCCATACTGAACATAGATAGGAATTTCTTCCAAATCTACATTCCCTACGATTGCATTAAGTACAAGGAAATCTCGCTTAGGAATAAACCTACTCTTCTTCGGATTAAACCTACATGGAGGGCTACCAAACACCCAATTTCTCGCGTGATGATACAAGTATCCCCCTTCTAATCCATTCATGACCTAATACATGCGAGCAAGTCACATCTACATGCATCATTCATAAAAGAGCTACGGATTTCTCCTTGGTGTAACACTTAGCATGAAAAACAATGGATTAGATCTCAAAAAAATACCCAAGCATAGAATTAACAAGTAATCATCCAAAAATACATGATAAAACCCCCAAGGGTCACCAACACCCGGTGGCCTTGGGGGGTCTAGTGTGTCATCATCTCATAACAAAGCATACAATCAAGCAAAACATGAAACAAAAGACATAGTATGACACTCCCTAGATGAAATGGTGAAGGATGAGGCGAGAATATGCCGAATGACGCTTCCCCGCCAAAGGAATGCCGAATGACGCTTCCTCTAGCCGCAGGTTCTCCTTCCTTCAAGTCGTGATCGATCTCCCCTTTGAATGATGTTGCCTTCTTGCCTTGAGAGCCTTGGACCTTGGGCTTGAATGATCTTCTAGCTTTCTTGCCCTTCTTCTCCTCCCCAAAGGTCGCCCAAAAATCTCCCAAATGATCTCCCCAAAAGTCGGCCAACCAAAAGTTCTTTAATCAGCCCTAAAAGTGAGTATATATACCCCCGAGGGCATACGGGCAGTATAGGGGGTCGTATGAGGGGTCGTATAGCACTACGAAACCCTAGATTCGCGTTCCGGACGGGGTGCATACGGCCTCCATACGGCCCCGTATATCTGGGTAGTATGGAAATCGGACAGTAACACCAACTCAATCCCTGCTCTACGATGCATACGCCCCCCATACTTGGGTAGTATGGGGGTAGTATGAAATTCCTGTTTTCTTCTCTTATTGCCAAAATGATATCTTCTTGTTCTCCATGGCTTCCATATGCCCTACAAAGCAAATAATAGAATATTAAGCGCGAAACGGGCATCAAACCTCACAAAATACATGCAAAGTGCATACGATACATATATGAAAACACCTACATTTAGACACTTATCAGGCGGCCACATGGACATGTGGATTCCCGATTCCAGCCCTTTAAAAGCCGATTTCAACCCCGATTTTAGCATTCTTTTCTCCATCTTTTCCCATCTTAAGAGAGGGTGGCGGCTAGGGTTTTGAGAGGTATTGGCTAGGGTTTTGGAGAGGTTCTACGGCTCCAACATCGTGCGTCATTTCGACGAAGGTTAGTGGTAGAGCTTTCGTCGGCACCGATCCGGCGAGGTGTATCCTAGGCCGGACAAAGGGACCCTTGCGACGAGTAGAGGACTCTGCACAAGACCATCGCCACGACTAACGAGGGGGTTTTCTATGGATCCTTTGTTTTTACATTCGATTTCATTGATTGTATCTATCTCCATGGAGAGCTAAACCCCTAGTGGGTACTTGGGTATTTGTGAACCCTAGGATGTATTCATTTTATTGAATCTCTTTATTATGCTTTCAATTAATTGATGTTTTTTGTGAGTTCTAATCTTGGAGACTTGATTGTATGAATACTCCCCTAGAGTGACACTAGGGTTGAGAGTTCTTGTTGGTAACTCTTGTGAGTGAGTGACACACCATGAGAGTTAGGCAAAGCTAGATTAGAGAGGGTTGAGAGGGTGAGTCGAGAGGTAGGGAGCGTCCCCTTTCCCTTCCGGTATGATCTATCCTACCTCCACGTTCCAAGAGTTCTTTGCGGCAATAGTAAAGTGAATGGGCTAAGGGATGACCTTCCGCTGAAGCTTAGTTACGAGTGTAACGGAGTGAAGCGCTGAAGTGATTTTAGCACCTAGGGCTTAATTGTGGCTAGGATCTTCCACCTGGACCAAAAGATTAGGTCTATACATAGTAATAGGGTTTATCACTTGGAATCTCTAGAGCTCATTGCAATTCTATGCGAGTGCGAGGTTGAGAGGTTATTCAATCTCTCCTCCGGGACATGTATAGAGTTAGGCATGGTTGACCTTAGATTTGGGATCATGTAATTAAGGATTTCCATGACTCATTGTTGCATCAATTAGGAAGTATGATAGAGGGTTCTTGCACTTGAAACGATTGTCCTAGGTAGATCAATATCCGAGTACCCTATCTTTATCGATTGTCGTACCTTCTCCTTTACTTGTGCTCTCTATCTTGTTGCTTTTATTTTCATTATTTCATATTTTGTCACACATATCACTATTTATCTTCCACATTAGTTAAGAAACAACTTAAGTGTCTTTATTTCCTACTCTCTGTGGATACAATACCCACTCATATGGGATTATTACTTCGACACCCGTGCACTTGCGGTTTACACGCATATACGGACGTGTCAGTATGCAAAAATCACAAGGTCGCTCACAGGGGCGTGTCCACGTCCCTGTGCTTTCTCTGGATGAACTTGCAGTACAAATGCAAGGGCGTGAGGAAATTCCTCACGCCAATGCGTTTTCTTTGGCTAACTTAAAAACTCTGCAGGCTCTGCAAAAAATTCCTGGACATGACTACATACTCAGAGCCCGCCCTATTATGCAAACTATATCACTGAAAAACATGAGAAACTAGCTCAAACGACCAAAACTTCATCAAATCCACATGAAAACACACGATGACATTAAAAACCCACAATAAAACACAGCAAAGCCATCTAAAAAACAAGACACCAACACTCAACACTTTATTCATGCAAACACTAAACTACTCAACTAAGAAAACAGTAAACACATAGGTTACCTTCCAAGAAGCGCTTGTTTAACGTCACTAAGATTGACGTACCTTGTCTTACCTCACGGGGATTCATTGATGGAGGTTGCCCTCTTACCCATGACTTGAAAGCATGAAAAGCAAAGTCTCTTGAAGGTAGAGGGTGAATTATCGGGCTTGAGACCACCTAGCAAAGGTTCATCCAATTTGTTCTCTTCATCATGCCATCTCCAACAGCCTTGGAGCATTTTCGGTGGTGTCTCCTAACTCTCTTCATCTTCCGAAGCACCTTCTTCATGATTCCTGGAGTAGATGGTACTTCTTCTGTTGGACCAAGCATTATTACTTCTTTATTGTCCACCTCTTGGTCGAACAAACCCTCGTTTGGATCTGGGTTGAACATTTCCTGCATGTATTCATCAATAATCTCATCAGTAGTGTCTAGAAAATACAAAGTATTATCAAAATCGAGAGAATGCCACATGGCTTTGGCGAGCCGGTATGTGAGCTTATCATCTCCAACCCTCAATGTGAGCTCCTCGCTGCCCATGTTAATTAATGCCTTAGAAGTGTGCAAGAACGGCCTCCCAAGTATCAAAGGTATATCCTCATCCTCATTGACATCCAACACTACAAAGTCAACCGGAAAAATGTACTTGTCCACCTTGACAAGCACGTCTTCAATGATGCCCCTCGGATGTCTCACCATTCGGTCCACCAATTGCAAAGTCATCCGAGTGGGCCTAGGCTCTCCCAAACCTAGCATCTAAAAGAAGGTGTATGGCATGACGTGATACTGGCTGCTGAGTCCGCTAATGCCATTTCTTCACCCAAATTGCTAATGTTACACGGAATGATGAAGCTTCCCGGATCTTTCTTCTTGTTTGGCATATTTGTTTGCAACACCGTTGAGCAAGAAGCATCTAAGATCACTGAAGCACTCTCCTCCAACTTCCTCTTGTTAGTCAACAAGTTCTTCAAGAATTTTGCATACTTAGGCATTTGAGCCAATGCCTCAACAAAAGGAATATTGATGTGGAGTTGCTTGAAAAAACTCAGGAACTTCTTATATTGTTCATCCCCTTGGTCATTCTTCAATCTAGAGGGATAAGGGATTCTTGGCTTGAAAGGTGGGGGTGCCACCTCCTTCTCTTTGCTTGTTCCTTCCTCGACCCTTATGACCTCAGGTGCATGTTCATTGGGCTTCTCACTCGAAATTCTACCTTCAACCTCACGACCACTTCTCAAAGTGATCGTCTTCACATGCTCTCTAGGATTGGTCTCCGTATTACTCGGCAAGCTTCGTTGTGGTTTCTCCGATAGAGAATTCGCAATTTATCCCACTTGATTTTCAAGATTGTGCAAAGAAGTGGTGTGGTTGCAAAGTGTAGCCTCACCTGAATGAAACCTTGTATCTAACGATTGCACAAACCTAGTCAAGGCCTTCTCCAAATCGGTCATTCGGGTCTCCAAACCTGAAACTCGATTCTCCATGTTTAGTGCTTGTTGTTGTTGGAAACCCGGTGGTGTCATGGCCTTTTGTGGACCTTGGTTGCTCCACGAGAAATTGGGATGACTCTTCCAACCCGGATTATAGGTATTGCTATATGGATTCCCTTGATTCCTCATTGCATTACCCACAAAATCAACCTTCTCAACCGAAGATGCATCACCAATGGAAATCGGGCAATCGAAGGGAGTATGTCCTCCACCACACCCGGTGCAAGTAATCATGGTCACCACTCTATTTGAAGTTAGAAGATCTAACTTCTTACTCAATGATTCCACTTGAGCCGCCAATGAAGTTATTGCATCTATTTCATGGAGCACGGGTGCGTTTTTCCTTTCCTGTGCATTCCACTGATAATTATTCATGGTCATATCTTCCACTAACTGTCGGTCTTATTTTGGGGTTTTACTCCCCATTGTACCTCCTACATCGGCATCTAACAATTGCCTTGTACTCGAATTCAACCCATTGTAGAAAGTCTAAATAATCATCCATTCGGATAATCCATGCTGTGGGCACCTCCGGAGAAGATCCTTGAGGCGCTCCCATATCTCAAACAATGACTCTAACTACATCTGTACAAATGATAAAATCTCATTGCGAAGCTTATCCGACTTCCCCGAAGAAAAGTATCTAGCAAGAAAAGCTTCGACCATCTAATTTTACGTCGTGATGGAGGCCTTAGGCAAAGAATGTAGCTACTGCTTGGCTCTTCCCTTGAGAGAGAATGGGAAAGCCCTCAATCTGATAGCATCATCCGATACACAATTAATCTTCAACATATCACAAACTTCCAAGAAGTTCTCTATATGGTTGTTTGGATCCTCATCCGCCAAACCATTGAACTATGTTGTTTGCTGAATCATTTGGATGAATGCCTTCTTTAGCTTGAAGTTCGGAGCTATAATCGGGGGTCGCACAATACTCGATTGTGTGCCCAAAACTGAGGGTCTAGCATAATCAAAAAGTGTCCTCTGTTGCTCATTCTGTTCTGCCATATTATCTGACCTTTACACTTCTATCTCAACTTGATTAGACGGTTCCTGTACAAGTTCCTTTCCCCTTCTTCTGAGTGTATGTTCAAGTTCAGGATCTCTTTCAATCAATATCGAAGGGTTCCCTCGGGTCATAACCTGGAGCTGCACCAAAAGAAAGAAAACAAAATCAGAATGATGATAGAAAAGAAGATGTGAAATAGAATGAATAAATGAATAGCTAAGAAAACAAAGTGCAAAGTATCTCTAAACGCCTACTTCTTGGCAATGGTGCCAAAAACTTGACAACTCCCCTTGCATATGTCCCGCAAGTGTACAGGTTTGTTGAAGTAATAAATCCCAAATGAGTGGGTATCTTATCCACAAAGAGTAGGGAATAAAAACACTTAAATTGTTTCTTAACTAAACATAAAGTGAATAGTGATCTGTGTGACAAAATGTGATGTAACAAAAGTAAAAGAAACAAGAGAAAGAGTGCAAGTAAAGGGGAGTTAAGGCAATCAATATAAGTGTAGTACCCGGATATTATTCCGCCTTGGACAATCTTTCAAGTGCAAAAACCATTTATTATGCTTTCTAAATAATGCATTAATGAGTCGTGGAGATTCTTAAATACATGGTCCCAAATCTAAGGTCAACCATGCCTAACTCTATACATGTCCCGGAGGAAAAATTGAATAACCTCTCAACCTCGCACTCGTATAGAATCGCAATGAGTTCTAGGGATTCCAAGTGATAAATCCTCTTCCCAGATGTAGACCTAACCCTGGTCTAGGTGGAAGGTCCCTAGCCACAATTAAGCCATAGGTGCTAAAATCACTTCAACGCTTCACTCCGTTGCCCCTGCAACTAAGCCTCAGCGAAAGGTCATCCCTTAGCCCATTCACTCTACTATGACCGCAAAGAGCTCGAGGAAATGGAGGTAGAATAAATCACACCGGAGTGGAAAGGGGACGCTCTGCTGCCTCTCGACTCACCCTCTCAATCCTCTCCAATCTAGCTTTGTCTAACTGTCGTGGTGTGTCACTCACTCACAAGAGTTACCAACAAGAACTCTCAACCCTAGTGTCACTCTAAGGGAGTATTCACACAATCAAGTATACAAGATTGGAACTCAAATAAAATATCAATTAATTGAAAGAATAATAAAAAGGTTCAACGAAACGAATACATCCCAGGGTTCACAAATATCCAACTACCCACTAGGGGGTTTAGCTCTCATGGAGCTAATTACAATCAATAATATCAAATGTAAAAGCAAAGAATCCATAGAAAACCCCTCGATAGTCATGGCGATGGTCTTGTGGAGAGTCCTCTACTCGTCCAAGGGTCCCTTTGTCCGGCCTAGGATACATCTCGCCAGATCGGTGCCGATGAAAGCTCTCCCACTAACCTTCTTCCAAATGGAGCACGATGTCAGAGCCGTAGAACCTCTTCAAATCCATAGTTAATACCTCTCAAAAACCTAGCCGCAGCCTCTCTCAAGTTGGGGAAAAGATGGAGAAAAGAATGCTGAAATCAGCCTTAAATAAGGCTGGAATCGGGAATCCACATGCCCATGTAGGTGCCCCTGTGGATTTTTCGCACAGGCGTGTGGAATTTCCACATGCCCATGTGGATTTTCTATCTATTTATTTAGAATTTAATCCTAGTTCAGGCATGCACTAGGGTTTTATCATGTTTACTTGCTGTTAAAAGTTTTGTTATCCGCTACATTTTGGCATGTATTTTTCACATGAAAATTCCTTTGTTAGAGTGATAAGACCCCAACAGTGGTACCAGAGCCAGGTTTTGCATGCCTATAGGATTAGATGTTAGATCTATTCATAATGTTATTTTGATTGACATTGCATACAAATAGAATAGGATGATAGATCCGTATTCTGTTAATTTTGTTAGTCCGATTAACTAGTTAATATTTTGTAATATGATTAGGAAATAATTGATCATCCTTAATTTTAGAAAGATTTTATTTCCTATTTGCAAATCTTGATTTGATTAGGATTTTAAAATATGTTATATATATATATATATTAGGCCATACGTCCATTTGTAAGTTCTTAAAATTCTTTTGTTAGGCTTATTTTGGTATGTGCCATATATATATATATATGTGTGTGTGTGTGTGTGTGTGTGTGTGTGTGTGTGTGTGTGTGGTCTTTAGGTATGATCGTTTTATTATTTTTGATATAATTATTATGTCTTAAACATTAAAATTCTATGTAAGGAATTGATTAGTTTGATTGATATCACAAATCAACTAATAGTGAGTTTTAGGGTTTTTAAGAACATTTCCTTTAATGAAATAGATCAAAGGGTTTGATCATTTGGGTTAACACCCAAGCTAGTCACTAGGTTAGTTCTTAAAACCTAAACACACAATTCTTGTATGTCTTAAATTAAAAGTTAATTAAAATTCGGATTCCATGTCTTTCTTGCTTGGTTTATTTAATATGCATGTGATGAATGTTGGTTGGTGCGTTCATGGGCCTTAGCTATTTAAATGGCCTACGTGTCATTTTATTTTTATACGGCCTGCGAGTCATTATATTTTTGTGTACGGCCTGCGTGTCGTCATTGGTTTTGTTTTTTATTTTATATTGTATAAAAATTAAAGACAAGATGACTTGATGAAGATGGAGCCACAAAGGTTGGTGGGAGAGCTCATCATGGCACAACCAGAAGAGGAACCTACCAAAGATAGTCTCTAGGCTTAGGATTTTTTGGCCCATGAATGTCACATTTATTTCTGTTTTTTATTTATTCCTTACATATGTTTTGGATGAATGGAATTCCGCTATTGCCATGTAAGCCGTAATTAATCCCAACAATAGTAAGTCATGAAAATACCTTCCCTTACTCGAAACTTGTCAAGGCATCGATCATCGAAACGTGGGTCATGGGAAAGCTAAGCATGTTAGATTATCTTTGTGAGACAAGTGTTGGGATAATGGTTATGGCTAACACTCGAGTAAAGGTTTGACTTAACATGGGTAATGGGACGGTCCTAGCCCTAGGCATTGAAAAGATTGGGGTGTGCTTTAACACTAAATGTTAAACCCATTATATGCAAGAATCACATATGATGTGATTGGAAAGAGTTCCTACCTAAATAACCTAGTCTTGGGTGTACAAGCTTAGCTTGACCAAGATGAAGTGAAATATGGATCTTGGTCCTCAATAAATCACTAACAATGAATTATTTACATTGGGATATTAATTCATAATTGTGCAAAAATTTTTACGACCTCGTAACTGAATCTTGCTTTTAATTCTGTGAAGATCATAATGACAACCAATAATGCAAATCCACAAAATTTTTCATTACGATATGTCCTTAAGAAGGACAAGCGCAATTGAACTAATTTCCTTGATTGGTCTCGAAACTTGAGAATTGTTCTTAGGCAAGAATGGGAATTGGAATCTATTGAGAAACCGTTACCTGAAGCATCGATAAGGAAAGCTATGGCTACTGTTAGGGTGATATTCGACAAGTCAAAGAATGACTCTAATGATGTTACCTGCCTCATGCTGGCCACGATGAGTCCAAAATTGCAAAAGCAGTTCATGGATATGGAGGCTTATGATATAATGGTGCATCTTAAGGAAATGTTCCAAGAACAAGCCAGGCATGAAAGGTTCATGACCACAAAAGTGTTGACCTCCTGTAGGATGGCTCAGGGTACTTCCGTAAGTGGCCATGTACTCAAGATGAAGGGATATATTGATACGCTTAAGAAACTTGATGCGCCAATTCAAAAGGAACTTGCGGTTGACCTTATCTTAGGGTCCTTGCCAGATAGTTATGATCAGTTTGTAATGAACTATAACATGCATGGTATGGATAAGACAATTATTAATCTGCATGGGATGCTTAAAAATGCAGAGCAGAGTATCAAGAAATCCATCCTGGTGCTTATGGTATAGAAGGACAAGGGAAAGGGAGGAAAGTGGAAGAGTAAAGCAAGTCAAGCCAAAGCAAAAGGTTAGACCTTATTCCAAAGGAAAGAAGGCTAAGAAACCCAAGCCCAAACCTGAGAAGGAGGATGTGTTTTTACTGTAATGAAGCTAGTTATTGGAAGAGAAACTATCCACTCTACTTGGAAGAGTCAAAGGAAGGAGGCAAGCCCTCTTCTTTAGGTATCTATATGATAAAAGTCAATCTCTCTATTTCTATATCATGGGTATTGGATACTGGATGTGGTTCTCACATTTGTTCAAATATGTAGGGACTCAGAAATAGGAGACATTTGTCTAAAGGCGAAGCTGACCTAAGAATAGGGAACAAAGCAAGGGTTGCTATAATAGAGATAGGAGATTATCCATTAACTTTGCCTTTTGGACTTGTTTTGAATTTAATAAATTATTATTATGCGCCTACTATGAGTAGAAACATTATTTCAGTTTCTTGTCTGTATAATGATGGTTATAACTTCATTATTAAGAATAATGTTATTTCCATTTTTCGTGAGGACATTCTATATGGCAATGCTATGCTTAGTAATGGGCTTTACGTTCTAGAATTTAAAAACCACAAGTCCATCTATAACATAGATACTAAAAGGGTTAAGTTTAATGAGTCAAACCCTTCATACTTCTGGCATTGTCGTTTGGATCACGTAAAAAGAAACGCATCTCAAGACTTCATAGGGATGGAGTTCTTGACTCATTTGATTTTGAATCATTTGAGACATGCGAATCTTGTCTACATGGCAAAATGACTAAAAGACCCTTTAACAAACAAGGTGAAATGGCAGATGATTTATTAGGACTAATACATTCTAATGTATGTGGACCATTAAACACACATGCTAGAGGTGGTTTTGAGTACTTTGTTACTTTCACAAATGACTTCAGTAGATATGGCTACATCTATCTTATGAAGCACAAATCTGAGACTTTTGCGAAATTCAAGGAGTTTAAGAATGAAGTACAAAACCAACTTGGCCAAAGTATTAAAGCCATTTGATTAGATCGAGGTGGTGAATACTTAAGCCAAGAGTTTGATCATTATTTGAGAGAGTGTGGAATAGTTTTACAACTCATTCCTCCTGGAACACCTCAGTAGAATGATGTATCAGAAAGGAGGAATCGGACTTTATTGGATATAGTTCGATCAATGATGATTCAAGCTAGTCTTCCAATATCCTTTTGGAGATATTACCTTGAGAGTGTTGTATTCTTGTTAAATATAATGCCAACTAAGGCAGTTGAAAAGACACCATATGAGATATGGACTGGGCAAAATACAAATATGACTTTTCTACTAATTTGGGGTTGTGTGTCACATGTTAAAATTTTAACATTGGACAAGCTTGCATCCAAGACCGATAAATGCCTATTTGTGGGGTATCCCAAGGAAACTAAGGGATACTATTTCTACAACACTAACGAGAACAAAGTGTTTGTTGCTCGGAATGCTGTTTTCTTGGAGAAGGAGTTTCTTCTCAAGAAGAACAGTGGGAGTGGATTACAACTTGAGGAGGTTCAAGTACCACAAATTCCTGTAGGGGATATTTTGGAAATGGAAACTGATTCACAAAGAGTTGTGGAACCTGACACGTCCGAATATGCGTGTGTATACCGCAAGTGCACGGGTGTCGAAGTAATAATTACCCTGGTGAGTGGGTAGTCGAATCCACAAGGAACGGAAGTATTAGTATTAACCAATCCTTAGTTATCTAGTTGAAATCAATGGATGTGATGAAATGAACTGATAAGTGCTTGTGCGATATGAATGCGAAGTGTTCATTCCTTATGTTGAGCATTACTTTTCTCAGGTTTTTACACTAATATGTGTGTTTTTATGTTACTTTTATGCAGGTAGGGTTGTGAGGCCAAGTATGAAGGAAATATGCCAATGTGGATCATAATGCACCTATTTTGGAGGAAATCTCGCTAAGGTTCAAACGCGAAGACATAGGTAAGGTGTGAGATGCTAGAGTATGTGGCAACCTCCTAGCATTCGAGTGAGCACATCCATTTGGAGGGGCACAAAGGCAGTCACACTCGAGCACTCTGATTTATGCACATAAGAACGAGAGCTCGACCAAAATGTATATCATTGAATAAGCAAGTGATTCACGATGTAAACGTGTGCCCGTTTGTGTTACCCCGATGAAAATATGGAATTGGGAAGTTATTCAGGTCGAAGACTGTAGAAGAGAAATGTAGCATGTACTGTATCAGCACTGTTCACAGGCGGCTGAGAAATCAGAGAAACAGAGAATCCACACGGGCGTGTGGAAATTATCCACAGCCATGTGGAAATTCCGCACGGGCGCGTTTACCATCCACGCCCGTTGAGTCGTCTGATTCTAGCCCTATTTAAAGCTGATTCAGCCCCGATTTTAGTATTTTTTTCTCCATCTTTTCCCCAACTTGCGAGAGGGCTTCGGCTAGGGTTTTGAGGGGTATTGGCTAGGTTTTTGGAGAGGTTCTATGGCTCTGACATCACGCGTCATTTGGAAGAAGGTTATTGGGAGAACTTTCGTCGGCATCGATCCGGCGAGGTGTATCCTAGGCCGAACAAAGGATGCCTTGCGACGAGTAGAGGACTCTCCACAAGACCATCGACATGACCATCAGGGGGTTTCTTTATGGATTCATTGCTTTTACATTCGATTTCTTTGATTGTACTTAGCTCCATGGAGAGCTAAACCCCTAGTTGGTACTTGGGTGATTGTGAACCCTAGGATGTATTCGTTTCTTTGAACTTCTTTATTATGCTTTCAATAAATTGATGTTTATTGTGAGTTCCAACCTTGAATGCTTGATTGTATGAACATTTCCCCTAGAGTGACACTAGGGTTGAGAGTTCTTGTTGGTAACCTTGTGAGTGAGTGACACACAACAAGCGTTAGGCAAAGCTAGGTTGGAGAGGGTTGAGAGGGTGAGTCGAGAGGTACAGGAGCGTCCCCTTTCCCCTCCGACGTGATAGATTCTACCTCCGTTCCTCGAGTTCTTTGTGGCCATAATAGAGTGAATGGTCTAAGGGATGAATCTCCGCTGGGGCTTAGTTGCACGTGCAACGGAGTGAAGCGTTGAGGGGATCTTAGTATCTAGGGCTTAATTGTGGTTAGGGACCTTTCGCCTGGACCAAAGGGTTAGGTCTATAATTAGGAAGAGATTTATCACCTGGAATACCTAAAGCCCATTGCAACTTTATTCGAGTGCGAGGTTGAGAGGTTATTTAATCTCTCCTCCGGGACATGAATAGAGTTAGGCATAGTTGACCTTAGATTTGGGACTATGTATGTAAGGATTTCTACGACTCACCATTGCATTGATCAGGAAGCATAATAGAGAGTTCTTGCACTTGAAGCGATTATCCTAGGTGAAGCATCATCCGAGTACACCATCTTTATCGATTGCCTTACCTCCTCCTTACTTTTGCTCTCTTACTTGTTGCTTTTAATTGTTGAGAATTGAATCATTGTCACACTTATCATTGTTGATATTCCACATAGCTAAGAATCGAATTAAGTGTCTTTAATCCCTACTCCCTCTGGATTCGATACCCGCTCACCCAGGATTATTACTTTGACAAACCCGTGCACTTGTGGGATATACGCAAGGGGATCTTGTCAAGTTTTTGGCGCTGTTGCCGGGGAGCTAGTCGTTTAGAGATACTTTGCACTTAGTTTTCTTAGCTATTTCACCACACATTCTAATTCATATCTTCTTATTCTATCATCATTCTGATTGTCTTTTTCTTTCTTTTTGGTGCATCTCCAGGTTATGACCTGAGGGAATCCATCAATATTGATTGAAGGAGACCCTGAGCTTGAACGTACACTTAGAAGAAAAGGGAAAGAACCTGTGCAAGAACAGCATAATCCAGTTGATTTGGAAGTAGAAGGATCTGAAAACATGGCAGAACAAAATGAGCAACAATGAACACTATCCGATTATGCGAGACCTTCAATGTTGTGGACACAATCGAGTATTGTGCGTCCCCCAATTACAGCTCAGAACTTCGAGCTAAAGCCTGCATTCATCCATATGCTGCAGCAGTCCGCACAATTCAACGGTTTGGCCGATGAAGATCCAAACAGTTACATAGAGAGCTTCCTCGAGGTATGCGACATGCTGAAGATAAATGGTGTGACAGATGATGCCATCAAATTGAGAGCCTTCCCATTTTCCTTAAAGGGGAGAGCAAAGCAGTGGCTACACTCATTACCTAGAGCATCAATCACTACATGGGAGGAGATGGGAGAAGCTTTTCTAGCCCGTTATTTCCCTTCCAGAAAACCAGCAAAGCTTAGGATTGAGATCTCATCCTTTGTGCAGTTGGAATTGGAGTCTCTATTTAAGACATGGGAAAGGGTCAAGGAACTCCTGCGAAAGTGTCCGCAACACGGATTCCCGGAGTGGATGATCGTTCAAACCTTCTACAATGGTTTGAACCCGAGTACAAGGCAACTCTTGGATGCAGCGGCAGGAGGTACCTTATGTAGTAAAACCCCCGACGAAGCACGTCAATTGATTGAAGAAATGGGGTTAAATAGCTACCAGTGGAACCCTAGGGAGAAGAAAAAGGTGGCCGGTTTCCATGAAATTGATGCGGTAACTTCATTGGCGGCCCAAGTGGAGAGTTTGATTAAGAAGCTAGATCTTATAGCTTCGAATAGAGTTGCGGCCGTGACCAATTGTACCGGTTGTGGTGGAGGACATGCTCCCTCCGATTGCCCAATCGTCATTGGTGATGTTTCTTCAGTTGAGAACGTTGACTTTGTAGGTAATGGCATGAGACGTCAAGGGAACCCATGGGGCCATTGGGTTTCCAACAACAGCAACACCTACAACTCAGGTTGGAAGAATCATCCCAATTTTTCATGGAGTAATCAAGGACCACAGAAAACCATGGGGCCATCGGGTTTCCAACAACAGCAACAAGCCCCTCAAGTGGAAAACAGAATTTTAGGCTTGGAAACCCGAATGACGGATTTGGAGAAGCACTTGGCTAGATTTGTTTAATCGGCAAATGCAAGGTTTGAATCAGTCGAGGCTACACTTCGCAATCACACCATCTCCTTGCACAACCTTGAAAATCAGGTGGGGCAAATTATGAAGTCTCTCTCCGAAAGGCCACATGGAAGTTTACCAAGCAACACGGAAACCAATCCGAGAGAACATGTGAAGGCGATCACTTTGAGAAGTGGTCGTGAGGTTGAAGGGAGGCTTCCAAGTGAGAAGCCGAAAGAACACGCACCCGAGGTTGTAGAGGTTGAGGAGGGAGCAAACAAAGAGAAAGAGGTGACACCCCCACCTTTCAAGCCAAAAATCCCTTATCCCTCTAGATTGAAGAATGACCAAGGGGATGAACTGTATAAGAAGTTCCTGAGTTTGTTCAAGCAACTCTACATCAACATTCCTTTTGTTGAGGCATTGGCTCAAATGCCTAAGTATGCGAAGTTCCTGAAAGACCTATTGACCAACAAGAGGAAATTGGAGGAGGGTGCTTCAGTGGTGCTTGATGCTTCATGCTCGGTGGTGTTGCAAAAGAGCATGCCAAACAAGAAGAAAGACCTGGGAAGCTTCATCATTCCGTGTAACATTGGCAACTTAGGTGAGGAAATGGCATTGGCGGATTCAGGGCCGAGCATCAACGTCATGCTATATACTTTCTTCCAAAAACTAGGCTTGGGTGAGCCTAGGCCTACTCGGATGACTTTACAATTGGCGGACTGAATGGTGCGACATCCAAGAGGCATCATTGAAGATGTACTTGTCAAGGTGGACAAGTATATTTTTCCGGTTGACTTTGTAGTGCTAGATGTCGATGAGGATGCGGATGTACCCTTGATACTTGGCAGACCGTTCTTGCGGACTTCTAAAGCATTGATTGACATGGACAGCGGAGAGCTCACATTGAGAGTTAGAGATGACAAGCTCACATAGCACCTTGCTGAAGCCATGCGGCATTCTCTTGATTTCGATGACACTTTATATTTTCTAGACACTACTGATGAGCTTGTTGATGAATATGTGCAGGAAATGTTCAACCCGGATCCATATGAAGGTTTGTTCGACCAAGAGGAGAGCAATGAAGAAGTAATAATGCTTGGTTCGACTGGAGAAGAAACATCTACCCCGAGGATCTTGAAGAAGGTGCTCCGAAAAATGATGAGGGCTTAAAGACGTACATGAGCCAAGGAAGTTGGACGAACCATTGCTAGGTGGTCCGAAGCCTGAGAGTACACCCTCTACCCTCAAGAGACTTTGCTCATCATGCTTTCAAGCCATGGGTAAGAGGGCAACCTTCATTTATGAACCCCCGTGAGGTAAGAAAGATAAGTCAAGCTTAGTAACGTTAAACAAGCGCTTCTTAGGAGGCAACCCAAGTGTTTATTGTTCTCGCACCTTTTAGTTTAGTTTGTTTTCATGAATAAACTGTTAAGTGTTTGTGTTTCAATTTTTAAGTGCTTGTGCTGCGATTTTGTTATGGGATTTTTAAAAGTATTCATTGTGTGTTTTGTTGAGAATTGGCGAAGTCTGGTCGTTTGAGTTCTATTTCGTGTTTTTATCTGGTAAATTTTGCATAATATAGCAGGCTCTGAGAGTGTAAACATGTTTAGAATAGTTTGCAGAGCCTGCAGGTTTTTCTAAGTCATCCAAAGAAAACACACGGGCATGTGGAATTTCCACACGCCCGTGGGTGTATACTGCGAGCTCATCCAGAGAAGGCACAGGGGCGTGCGGCTGCCCCTGTGAACGACCATGCAACTGACGCACGGGCGTGTAAACTCCTGCGAGCTCATTCAGAATAGCATGTACTGTAGCAGCACTGTTCACAGCCGGCTGAGAAATCAGAGAAACAGAGAATCCACACGGGCGTGTGGAAATTATCCACGGCTGTGTGGAAATTCCGCACGGGCGCGTGTACCGTCCACGCCCATGGAGTCGCCCGATTCTAGCCCTATTTAAAGCCGATTCAGCCCCGATTTTGGTATTCTTTTCTCCATCTTTTCCCCAACTTGCGAGAGGGCTTCGGCTAGGGTTTTGAAGGGTATTGGCTAGGTTTTTGGAGAGGTTCTACGGCTCCGACATCACGCGTCATTTGGAAGAAGGTTATTGGCAGAGCTTTCGTCGGCATCGATCCGGCGAGGTGTATCCTAGGCCGGACAAAGGATCCCTTGCGACGAGTAGAGGACTCTCCACAAGACCATCGACACGACCATCGTGGGGGTTTCTTTATGGATTCATCGCTTTTACATTCAATTTCTTTGATTGTACTTAGCTCCATGGAGAGCTAAACCCCTAGTGGGTACTTGGGTGATTGTGAACCCTAGGATGTATTCGTTTCTTTGAACTTCTTTATTATGCTTTCAATAAATTGATGTTTATTGTGAGTTCCAACCTTGAATGCTTGATTGTATGAACATTTCCCCTAGAGTGACACTAGGGTTGAGAGTTCTTGTTGGTAACCTTGTGAGTGAGTGACACACAACAAGCGTTAGGCAAAGCTAGGTTGGAGAGGGTTGAGAGGGTGAGTCGAGAGGTACAGGAGCGTCCTCTTTCCCCTCCGACGTGATAGATTCTACCTCCGTTCCTCGAGTTCTATGCGGCCATAATAGAGTGAATAGTCTAAGGGATGAATCTCTGCTGGGGCTTAGTTGCACGTGCAACGGGGTGAAGCGTTAAGGGGATCTTAGTATCTAGTTCTTAATTGTGGTTAGGGACCTTCCGCCTGGACCAAAGGGTTAGGTCTATAATTAAGAAAAGATTTATCACCTGCAATCCCTAGAGCCCATTGCAACTTTATTCGAGTGCGAGGTTGAGAGGTTATTTAATCTCTCCTTCGGGATATGAATAGAGTTAGGCATAGTTGACCTTAGATTTGGAACTATGTATGTAAGGATTTCCACGACTCACCATTGCATTGATTAGGAAGCATAATAGAGAGTTCATGCACTTGAAGCGATTATCCTAGGTGAAGCATCATCCGAGTACCCCATCTTTATCAATTGCCTTACCTCCTCCTTACTTTTGCTCTCTTACTTGTTGCTTTTAATTGTTGAGAATTGAATCATTGTCACACTTATCATTGTTGATATTCCACATAGCTAAGAATCGAATTAAGTGTCTTTACTCCCTACTCCCTGTGGATTCGATACCCGCTCACCCAGGATTATTACTTCGACAAACCCGTGTACTTGCGGGATATTCGCAAGGGGATCTTGTCATGAACCAATTGCAAGAGAATTAATAAGTAAGCAAACGAGATAGAAAACAAGTAAAGGAGATCTCAATCAATAAAGATGAGGTACCCGGGCAATGCTCCCCCTAGGATCTAATATGAAGCTCACGATTTACTAAATGCTTCTAAACTGAGTTTAATGAGTCAAGGTAATCCAAGAACAACCGGCCCTTGCCTCCAAGCCACCAGTACTAGTCCCCTACAAGGTCCCGGTGGAGAAATCACTCAATCTCAACACCTCACACCCCATATGACCGCAATACGCTCTAGGAACACCTAAGAGTGAAACCGATTCCTAAAGATAGATCCAACCCTAATTCCCGGCGAAGGACCTCTAACCCCCTACAAGGTCATGGCAGAGAAATCTCTCAATCTCACGCCTCACACGAAAGATGGTTACATAGAGTTTAGGGAATACGGAGATAGGAAACACTCAATTGGAAGAGAGAGGGGACACTCCACTATCTCATGACTCACCCTCTCAACCCTCTTTAACCTTGAAGTTCTAACTCTAATGGAGACCTCTCTCACATCAAAGTAACAAATCATGCAAATCCAATCAACCACAAGGATTAATTAAACAAGCAAGCAATGAGAATACAAGATTAAAACTCAAATCAACTCGGATTAATAGAAACATAAAGCAAATCTTTGCAAAAAACATAGATCCTAGGGTTCACATGCCCAAATACCTACTAAGGTTTAGCCCTCCATGGAGCAAACTACAAAACAATGATTATTACAATGAAAAGTAATGAAAACCATGAAGTAAAACCCCCTTAAATTCATGATGATGGCCTTGATGGGTCGCCCAATGTCTTGAAGAATCCTTCTCTGAAGCTAGGTCGCCAAAGGCTCCCTCTTTGCTATGACGGAGAGAAGATTGATCAAAGTTGGTGATGGACGCCCCCCAATATCGCCAAAGACCTCCTCCAAAACCCTAGCCGCCTTGCCTTCAAAGTGCTCACGAAAACCCTCGCCAAAAGTCTCCCAAAAATAGGGCAAACGGCCTATTTAAAGCCCAAAAACCGCGTCTGTCACGTGCCCTCACGCGCCCGTGTGGATTTTCCACGCGGCCGCGTGGGCTGCAGGAATTTCCACGCGTGCGCGTGAACAATAATTTTGCTACTGTAAAATTGCCGCAGTACTTTTCACAAAACACGATCCAAACACTCTTCTCTTGAGGCCACATGTCTGGGCACACGTCCATGTGGTAGGCTATAAAACTTTTCTTCATCGACGTATCTTTGAGAGGTCTTGCAATCTTCACAAAGAGAAGGAACATGAAGATGTGACTGCCTTTGTGCCCTTCTAACTAGTGAATTGACTTGAATCTTTTTGGAAGTTGGCACACATCTCCACGTTTATGAACTCCTCTCGTGTCTTGGTCCTTGAATTGAACAAGAACTCCCAATATTGTGTCTTTATAGCCTATCTTTGCTTCCTTTTTACTCTTCAAGGCATTCACAACCTATATGCATAAAAGAACACCAAATACACAATATGAGACATAAACCATGGTAAAAATGATGCTCAATGTATGTAAAACATATATAAAAATATGTCTACTCAAGCAGTTATCAGAACCCGAACCCATTACACAAGAACCAAGAAGGTCTAGTAGGATTTGTCACAAGCCTGAGAAATATAGTTTTCTCATTACTGAACATCAAAGCTTTGAGCTAATAGATCCGGATGATCCCATAACCTATCGAGAGGCAATTGAGAGTTCTAATTCAGATAAATGGCTTGGAGCTATGAAATCTGAAATGCAATTGATGTATGATAACCAAGTTTGGTTGATCCACCAGAAGGTGCTAAGATCATTGAGTGCAAATGGATTTTCAAACGTAAGGCTAATAACATCTTCAAAGGTAACTAGTGGCGAAAAGTTTCAGGCAGGCTCATGGTATTGACAATAATGAACCCTTTTCACCAGTAGTCATGCTCAAATCCATTAGGACTCTTCTTGCCATAGCAGTATATTATGACTATGAGATATGAAAAATGGATGTCAAAATGGCTTTCCTTAATGGAAACCTCCTTGAGGATGTGTACATGACACAGCCTGAGGGTTTTATTGATCAGAAGAACCCTCATAAGGTATGCAAGCTACTGAGGTCCATTTATAGACTCAAGCAAGCATCCTTAAGTTGGAACCTTCGTTTCGATGAGGAAGTCAGAGGGTGCATTCCTGCTTGTGTATATACAGCAAGATCTCCACCAACATGTCCGTTATTGAAGAAGCAAAGTGATCTACAACGTAAATGTGTGCCCGTTTACATTATCTGATAAGTGCTTGAGTAGACATATTTTTATATATGTTTTACATGCATTGAGCATCATTTTTACTGTGGTTTATGTCTCATATTGTTTATTTGGTATTCTTTTATGCATATAGGTTATGAATGCCTTGAAGAGTAAAAAGGAAACAAAGATAGGCTATAAAGACACAATGTTGGGAGTTCTTGTTCAATTCAAGGACCAAAATACGAGAGGAGTTCGTAAACGTAGAGATGTGTGCCAACTTCCAAGAAGATTGAAGTCAAATCACTAGTTGGAAGGGCACAAAGGCAGTCACATCTTTATGTTCCTTCTCTTTGTGAAGATTGCAAGACCTCTCAAAGATACGTCGATGAAGAAAAGTTTTATAGCCTACCACATAGACGTGTGCCCGGACATGTGGCCTCAAGAGAAGAGTGTTTGGATCGCGTTTTGTGAAAGCACTGTAGTAATTTTACTGTAGCATGGAAATTTCCGCATTTTGTGCCCGAAAATTTCTACAGCCCACGCGCCCGAGTGGAAAATCCACACGGGCGCGTGAGGGCACATGACAGGCGCGATTTTGGGCTTTAAATAGGCCGTTTGCCCTATTTTGGAGGAGACTTTTGGCGAGGGTTTTGGCGAGCACTTTAAAGGCAAGGCAGCTAGGGTTTTGGAGGAGGTCTTTGGCGATATTGGTGGGCGTCCATCACCAACTTTGATCGATCTTCTCTCTGTCATAGCAAAGAGGGAGCCTTCGGTGACCTATCTTCGGAGAAGGATTCTTCAAGACGTTGGGCGACCCATCAAGGCCATCATCACGAATTTAAGGGGGTTTTACTTCATGGCTTTCATTGCTTTTCATTGTAATAATCATTGTTTTGTAACTTGCTCCATGGAGGGCTAAACCTTAGTAGGTATTTGGGCATGTGAACCCTAGGATTTATGTTTTTGTAATGATTTGCTTTATGTTTCTATTAATTCGAGTTGATTTGAGTTTTAACCTTGTATTCTTATTGCTTGCTTGTTTAATTAATCCTTGAGGTTGATTGGATTTGCATGATTTGTTACTTTGATGTGAGAGAGGTCTCCATTAGAGTTAGAACGTCAAGGTTAAAGAGGGTTGAGAGGGTGAGTCATGAGATAGTGGAGTGTCCCCTCTCCCTTCCGATTGAGTGTTTCCTATCTCCGTATTCCCTAAACTCTATGCAACCATATTTGGTGTGAGGCGTGAGATTGAGAGATTTCTCCGCTGGGACCTTGTAGGGGGTTAGAGATCCTTCGCCGGGAATTAGGGTTGGATCTATCCTTAGGAATCGGTTTCACTCTTAGGTGTCCCTAGAGCGTATTGCGGTCATATGGGGTGTGAGGTGTTGAGATTGAGTGATTTCTCCACCGGGACCTTGTAGGGGACTAGTACCGGTGGCTTGGAGGCAAGAACCTGTTGTTCTTGGATTACCTCGACTCATTAGACTCGGTTTAGAAGCATTTATTAAATCGTGAGCTTCATGTTAGATCCTAGTGGGAGCATTGCCCGGATATCTCATCTTTATTGATTGAGATCTCCTTTACTCGTTTTCTTGCTCGCTTGCTTGCTTATTAATTCTCTCGCAATTAGTTCATTTCATCATATCCATTGATTTCGACTAGATAACTAAGAATTGGTTAATACTAATACTTCTGTTCCCTGTGGAGTCGACTACCCACTCACCGGGGTAATTATTACTTCGACACCCGTGCACTTGCGGTACATACACACATATTCGGACATGTCATTATCTCAATGAAAACATGATTCGGGGGTGTTTCTGGGGCTAGTACTGTAGCAGGAAAAATGCAGCAAACATTGCAGCAAATACTGTAGCAAACACTGTTCACATCCGGCCGAAGAAGGATGAAAATAGAGAATCAACATGGGCGTGCGTTAATTCCACACGCCCGTGTGAAAAATCAACAAGGGCGCCCACAGCGGCGTGTGGATTCCCGATTCCAGCCCTTTAAAAGAGATTTCAGCCCTAATTTCAGCATTCTTTTCTACTTTTTTCCCCAACTTGAGAGAGGGCTTCGGCTAGGGTTTTGAGAGGTATTGGCTAGGGATTTGGAGAGGTTCTAAGGCTCCAACATCATGCTCTGTTTGGAAGAAGGTTAGTGGGAGAGCTTTTGTCGGCACCGATCCGGCGAGGTGTATCCTATGCCATACAAAGGGACTCTTGGACGAGTAGAGGACTCTCCACAAGACCATCTCCATGACTATAAAGGGGGTTTTCTATGGATTTTTTGCTTTTACATTTGATTTCATTGATTATAATTAGCTCCATGGAGAGCTAAACCCCCTAGTAGGTACTTGGGTATTTGTGAACCCTAGGATGTATTCATTTCATTGAACCTTTTTATTATGCTTTCAATTAATTGATGTTTTATTTGACTTCCAATCTTGAATGCTTGATTGTATGAATACTCCCTTAGAATGACACACCACGAGAATTAGATAAAGCTAGATTGGAGAGGGTTGAGAGGGTGAGTTGAGAGGTAGCGGAGCGTCCCCTTTTTCCTCAAGTGTGATTTATTCTACCTCCATTTTCTCAAGTTCTTTGCGGTCATAGTAGAGTGAATGGGCTAAAAGATGACCTTCCGCTAGGGCTTAGTTGCAGGTGCAACGGAGTGAAGCGTTGAAGTGATTTTAGCACCTAGGGCTTAATTGTAGCTAGGGACCTTCCACCTGGACCAAAGGGTTAGGTGTACATTTAGGAAGAGGATTTATCACTTGGAATCCCTAGAACTCATTGCAATTCTATAGGAGAGTGAGGTTGAGAGGTTATTCAATTTCTCCTCCGGGACATGTATAGAGTTAGGCTTGGTTGACCTTAGATTTGGAACCATGTATTTAAGGATCTCCATGACTCATTATTACATCAGTTAGAAAGTATAATAGAGGGTTCTTGCACTTGAAACAATTGTCCTAGGCGGAACAATATCCGGGTACCCCATTTATATCGATTTCCTTACCTTCTCCTTTACTTGTGCTTTCTTTCTTGTTCTTTTACTTTTGTTATTTCACATCTTGTCACACATATCACTATTTATCTTTCCCTTAGTTAAGAAACAATTTAAGTATTTTTATTCAATACTCCTTGTGGATACGAAACCCTACTCATCTGGGATTTTATTACTTTAATAAACCCACGCACTTGCGGGACATATGCAAGGGGAGTTGTCAAGTTCGAGCAGCCATATGGGAGATTTAACACCACTAATGTAATACAGTTCAGAGTGTTCGGACGTCATTTTACTATGAGTGTCACTGAGTTTTCAATTTGTATGGGCTTGTATGACGAGATATATATAGATACTGAGGAGCATGGACACTTGCCGATAGATTACCCTGACACCTTGATCCCACGGCAAGCTTACCAAGCCTTGTGTGGATAGGGGTAGTATGAACTAGGAGTCTCCAAGGCTACATGTTTGTCCCAGCTAAGCTACAGGTATTTATTCACCGTCCTTAGCAGATCTGTGGATGGCCGTGGTGACAACACGGGTGTTTTGAGCTGGCAGGGTTTAGTTTATTTGTATTCTGACACGACCGAATATGCGTGTAAACCATAAGTGCACGGGTGTCGAAGTAATAATACCCCGGTGAGAGGGTAGTCGAATCCACAGGGAATAGTACTTAGAACCATCAAGATTGCTATTTAAGTAGAATGAAAATATGTTGAAAGTGATGTGAAAACAAACTCAATACAAATGAAAATAAGAAAAGATAAAGGAGGCGCAAGTAAAAGATAAGGGAGGCAATCTACGATAAATGGGGTACCTGTATATTGTTCCGCCTAGGACAATCATTTCAAGTGCAAAACCCCCTATTATGCTTTCTAACTAATGCATTAATGAGTCAAGGAGATCCTTTAATACATGGTCCCAAATCTAAGGTCAACCATGCCGAACTCTATACATGTCCCGGAGGAGAAATTGAATAACCTCTCAACCTCGCAGTCATATTGAATTACAATGAGTTCTAGGGATTCCAAGTGATAAACCCTATTCCTAGGTATATACCTAACCCTTTGGTACAAGTGGAAGGTCCCTAACCATAATTAAGACTTAGGTGCTAAAATCACTTCAATGCTTCACTCTGTTGCACTCATAACTAAGCCTCAGCGGAAGGTCATCCCTTAGCCCATTCACTCTACTATGGCTGTAAAGAACTCTTGGAACGTGTAGGTAGGATAGATCACACAAGAGGGGAAAGGGGATGCTCTGCTATCTCTCGACTCACCCTCTCAACCCTCTCCAATCTAGCTCTGTCTAACTCTCGTGGTGTGTCACTCACTCACAAGAGTTACCAACAAGAACTCTCAACCATAGTGTCACTCTAGGAGAGTATTCAAACAATCAAGCCTACAAGATTGGAACTCATAATAAACATCAATTAATTGAAAGCATAATAAAGAGATTCAATGAAACGAATACATCCTAGGGTTCACAAATATCCAAGTATCCACTAGGGGTTTAGCTCTCCATGGAGCAAAATACAATAGATAAAGAAATCAAGAGTAAAGAGATGCAATCCATGAATGAAAACCCCCTTGTATTCATGTGGAAGGTCTTGTGGATTGGCCGCGTCTTCTTCAAAGGTCCCCTCATCAAACCTAGGGCACACCTCACCTGATCGATGCCGATGAAAACTCCCCTAATAGCTCTCTTCCGAAGGAAACGGGGTGTCAAAGGCCATCAAACCTCTCCAAAGCCTTGCCAAAGCCTCTCCAAATCCTAGCCGCCGATGTATCCAAAGATGGGGAAAGGTGGAAGAAAAGATAGGGGAAAAGATGGAGAAAAGAATGCTGAAATCGGGGCTGAAATCGGCTTTAAAGGGCTGGCATCGGGAATCCACATGCCCATGTGGGCGCCCTTGTGGATTTTTCACACGGGCGTTTGGAATTTCCACACGCCCGTGTGGATTCTCTGTTTTTCTGTTTTCTCGGCTGACTATAAACAGTGCTTCTACGGTATTTTTACTACAGTGTTTCTATAATATCCTGCTACAGTACCAGCTTGAAATACTCCCGAATCGATAATTTCATCGAGGTAATGCAAACGGGCACACATTTACGTCGTGGATCGCCTTGCTTCTTTAATAACAGACATGTTGGTGGAGATCTTATTCTATATGCACAAGTCAGAATGCTTGAATGTGACTGCCCTTGTGCCCCTCCAAATAGTTGTGCTAACTCAAGTACGAGGAGGTTGGCACACATTCCTGCATCTGGAACCTGACCTATGTCTTTGCGTTTGAACCTTAGCAAGATTTCCTCCAAATTAGTGCATTATGACCCACATTGGCTTTTTTCTCTCATAATTGGCCTCACAACCCTTCCTGCATAAAAGTAACATAAATACACCCATATTAGCATTAAAACCCGAGAAAACTAATGCTCAACACAAAGAAAGAACACTTCTTATTCTTATCGCACAAGCACTTATCAAACTCCCCTGATGTCGAATATACTTAGCGCCAATGTGCCCTAGATAGATCTGTATGCGCTGCTTCATCGAATACAAGTACAGAAGCTCCTGCCAGCTCAGAATGCCAGTGCTATCACCACGGCCATTCACCGACCTGCTAATGATGGCATATAAATATCTGTATGCAGATCGGGAAAGGCACGTGGCCTTGGACACCCTCGACTCGTACTGGCCCTGACAACACAATGCTCTGTAAGCTCTCTGCGGGGTCAAAGCTCCAGATAATCATTCAGTAACTGAGAATACTCCTTAGTATCTATGAATGCCTCCTCGTATGAGCCAAGCCGGACTAAAAATTGCGTGATACTCATGCTCTGGTAATGTCCAAGTGCTCTGAACTGAACGGCGTCGAGGCTGTCAAGTCTCGAATAGGATCTGTCAAACTCGAATGATGACAAGACCTTCATTGTAAGCTCACGGATGGCTGGCTCTCTAATCAACAACAACTGCCTCCAACCATCCATCGACACGAGATCCTCGACCTCATCGGTGAACTCATCTCCCTGTTGTAAATCTCTCAGTATGCTCGTGTCTAAAAATAGAGTCTGTTCGAACAAAAGTCTCGACAAATGCTCGAAATGGGCCTGATGCTCGGGTATAGTGAATCTCATACCCTTAGACTCAGGAGATGACTCACGCGACCGCTTATCAGCTTGCTTCTTTAACTTGGGTGCCATATCTGCAAAATTTGAAAGAAAACCAATCAAACAAGTCAATTAAGCAATGCTGCAGAAATCCACATGGTCTTGTGGAATTTTCGCACGCCCGTGTGGATCCACGGGGCGTGAAAAAGACACGGCCATGCCTCAAAAATAAAAAAAATGCACCGTTAAATTGCTTTTAACTTCATTCTAAACATGCATACTCATTCTAATTATAGAAACAAAGCATTATTCACCAGTTTCATCAATTAAAATCAAGAATTTGTGAAGAAAACTAAAGATAGGGCTTACAGATGAGTTGAAGTGGAAAACCTTGAAGCGGCCAGAAAACCTCACAAAAATCCCTCCAAATACGGTAGTGCAAAGTCAGGAAGAAGTGTGAGGGTGCTCTCAGGCGAAGAGGGAGTGTGGGAATGAGAAGAAACGATGATCCTTTAAAAGGACTCGTGCCTTTTGGCATTCTATACAACCGCACAGGCATGCGGAAATTACCCACGCCCGTGCGCCTCCACAGGAAAGCTTCACAGGGACAGGTGCGCGCCCTGTGCACTCTCGGGAAAATACTCACTACCTCTGAACGCAAATACACAGGCGTGTGGAAAATACCCACACCCGTGCGCCCGACCCACAGGGACTGTCGCATGCCCCTGTGGTTTTTTTGTCCACCTGAGAAGAATTGCTAAGTGTTTCACACGCCCGTGTGGAAATTCCGCACGAGCATGGGCATTCACAAGCCCAACTCACATGGACAGCCGCAAGCCACTGTGTCTTCTTGGGATGGAGAGAACTCGTCTACAGAGATCCGCACGGGCGTGTGGAAATTACCCACGCCCGTGCGTATTTCACAAGTTCGCCCACAGGGGCGAGTCCAAGCCCCTGTGTGCTCTCTGGATAGTTTGCCAAGTCTCTGTAGGAAATCACACGCCCATGTGGAAATTACCCACGGGCGTGCAAAAATCACAAGGTCATTCACAGGGGTGAGTCCACGCCCCTGCGCCTTCTCTGGATGAGCTCGCAATACAAAACCACGGGCATGTGTTAATTCCACACGCCTGTATGTTTTCTCTGGATGCCCTAGAAAACTCTGCATGCTCTGCAGAAAATTTCTGAACATGTTTACACACTCAGAGTCTGCCCTAACATGCAAACTATACCAGTGAGAAACATGATAGATAGCTTAAATGACCAAAACTTCGTCAAATTCATGTGAAAACACATGATGAAATTACAAGTCCACAAGAAAATCACAGCAAAAGCATCTACAAATCAAGACACCAACACTCAACAATTTATTCAAGCAAACACTAAACTACCAAATTAAGAAAACAGTAAACACTTGGGTTGCCTCCCAAGAAACGCTTGTTTAACGTCACTTAGCTTGACGTACCTTGTCTTACCTCAAGGGGGCTCATAGATGAAGGTTGTCCTCTTACCCATGGCTTGGAAACATGATGAGCAAAGTCTCTTGAAGGTAGAGAGGGAATTATCAGGCTTGGGACCACCTAGAAATGATTCATCCAATTTGTTCGGTTCGCGCACATCTCCAACAGCCTTGGAGCATTTCCGGTGGCGTCTCCTAGCCCTCTTCATCTTCCGGAGCACTTTCTTCATGATCCCCGGGGTAGATGGTACTTCTTCCGTCAAACCAAGCATCATGATTCCTTCATTGTCCACCTCTTGGACAAACAAACCTTTGTACGGGTCCGGATTGAACATTTCTTGCATATATTAATCAACAATCTCATCAGTAGTGTCTAGAAAATACAAAGTATCATCGAAATCAAGAGAATGCCGCATGGCTTCAGCAAGGTGGTATGTGAGCTTATCATCACCAACTCTCAATGTTAACTCTCCACCGTCCATGTCAATCAATGCTTTGGAAGTCTGCAAGAACGGCTTCCCAAGTATCAAGGGTACATCCGCATCCTCATCGACGTCTAGCACCACAAAGTCTACAGGAAATATGTACTTGTCCACCTTGACAAGGATGTCTTCAATGATACCCCTCGGATGTCTCACTGTTCGATCCGCCAATTGCAAAGTCATCCGAGTGGGCCTTGGTTCTCCCAAGCCTAGCTTCTGAAAGAAAGTGTATGGCATGACGTTGATACTGGCCCCTAAGTCCGCCAATGCCATTTCTTCATCCAAATTGCTAATGTTACACAGAATGATGAAGCTTCCCGGGTCTTTCTTCTTCTTCGGCATATTCTTTTGCAACACCGCCGAGCAAGAAGCATCTAAGATCATTGAAACACTGTCCTCCAACTTCCTCTTGTTGGTCAACAAATCTTTCAAGAATTTTGCATATTTAGGCATTTGAGCCAATACCTCAACAAAAGGAATATTGATGTGGAGTTGTTTGAACAAACTCAGGAATTTCTTGTATTTTTTATCCCCTTGGTCATTCTTTAATCTAGAGGGATAAGGGATTCTTGGCTTGAAAGGTGGGGATGCCACCTCCTTCTCTTTGCCTGCTCCCTACTCAACCTCTATAACCTCGGGTGCGTGTTCATTGGGCTCCTCACTCGGAAGCTTACCGTCAACCTCACGACCACTTCTCAAAGTGATCGCCTTCACATGCTCTCTAGGGTTGGTCTCGGTGTTACTCGGTAAGCTTCCTTGTGGCCTTTCCAATAAGGACTTCGCAATCTGCCCTACTTGATTTTCAAGATTATGCAAAGAGGTGGTGTGGTTGCGATGTGTAGCCTCAACTGATTGGAACCTTGTATCAGATGATTGCACAAACCTAGTTAAGGCCTTCTCCAAATCGTTCATTCGGGTCTCCAAACCTGAAACTCTGCTTTCCATGTTTGGGGCTTGCTATTATTGTTGGAAACCCGGTGGTCCATGGCCTTTTGTGGACCATGGTTGCTCCACGAGAAATTGGGATGACTCTTCCAACCCGGATTGTAGGTGTTGCTCTATGGGTTTCCTTGATTTCTCATAGCATTACTACAAAATCAACATTCTCAATCGAAGATGCGTCACCAATAGAGATCGGGCAATCGGAGGGAGCATGTTGATAAGTTCTTGTGCGATATGAATGTGAAGCATTATTTCCTTATGTTGATCATTATTTTCCTCGGGTTTTACACTAATATGTGTGTTTTTATGTTATTTTTATGCAGGTAGGGCTGTGAGGCAGAGTATGAATGAAATAGGCCAATGTGGATCATAATGCACCAATTTTGGAGGAAATCTTGCTAAGGTTCAAACGCGAAGGCATAGGTCAGGTGTGAGATGCTAGAATGTGTGCCAACCTCCTCGTATTCGAGTGGGTACATCCATTTGGAGGGGCACAAAGGCAGTCACATTCGAGCATTCCGACTTATGCACATAGAACAAGAGCTCCACCAACGTGTACACCATTGAAGAAGCAAGTGATCCACAACGTGAACGTGTGCCCGTTTGCGTTACCTCGATGAAAGTATGGAATTCGGGAGTATTTCTGGCAGAGTACTGTAGCAGGTTAATGTAGCGAATCGCTGTAGAAAATTAATGTAGCAGTTACTGTTCACAGCCAGCCGAAAATCGCAGAAACAGAGAATCCACACGGGCGTGTGGAAATTATCCACGGTCGTGTGAAAATTCCACACAGGCGCGTGTACCGTTCACGCCCGTGTAGTCGCCCGATTCCAACACTATTTAAAGTTGATTCAGCCCCGATTTTGGCATTCTTTTCTCCATCTTTTCCCCAACTTGCGAGAGGGCTTCGGCTAGGGTTTCGAGGGGTATTGGGCGAGGTTTTGGAGAGGTTCTATGGCTCCGACATCGTGATTCCATTAGGAAGAAGGTTGGTAGGGGAGCTTCGATCGAGGCGTATCCTATACCGGACGAAGGAATCCTTGGACGATGAGTAGAGGACTTTCCACAAGACCATCGATACGACCATCGAGGGGGTTTCTTTATGGATTTATTATTTTACATTCTATTTCTTTGATTGTACTTAGCTCTATGGAGAGCTAAACCCCCTAGTGGGTACTTGGGTGATTGTGAACCCTAGGATGTATTCGTTTCTTTGAACTTCTTTATTATGCTTTCAATAAATTGATGTTTATTGTGAGTTCCAACCTTGAATGCTTGATTGTATAAACATTTGCCCTAGAGTGACACTAGGGTTGAGAGTTCTTGTTGGTAACCTTGTGAGTGAGTGACACACCACAAGCGTTAGACAAAGCTAGATTGGAGAGGGTTGAGAGGGTGAGTCGAGAGGTACAGGAGCGCCCCCTTTCCCCTCCGACGTGATAGATTCTACCTCCGTTCCTCGAGTTCTTTGCAGCCATAATAGAGTAAATGGTCTAAGGAATGAACCTCCGCTGGGGCCTAGTTGCGCGTGCAATAGAGTGAAGCGTTGAAGTGATCTTAGTATCTAGGGCTTAATTGTGGATAGGGACCTTCCGCCTGGACCAAAGGGTTAGGTCTAAATCTAGGAAGAGATTTATCACTTGGAATCCCTAGAGCTCATTGCAACTCTATGCGAGTGCGAGGTGTTGAGATTGTTCGATTTCTCCTCCGGGACATGTATAGAGTTAGGCATAGTTGAACTTAGATTTGGGACTATGTATGTAAGGATTTCCACGACTCACCATTGTATTGATTAGGAAGCATAATAGAGAGTTCTTGTACTTGAAGCGATTATCCTAGGTGAAGCATCATCCGAGTACCCCATCTTTATCGATTGCCTTGCCTCCTCCTTACTTTTGCTCTCTTACTTGTTGCTTTTAATTTCTGAGAATTGAATCATTACCACACTTATCATTATTGATACTCCACATAGCTAAGAATCGAATTAAGTGTCTTTACTCCATACTCCTTGTGGATTCGACCTCGCTCACCCGGGATTATTACTTCGACAAACCCGTGCACTTGCGGGATATAAGCAAGGGGACCTTGTCACATGTCCTCTACCAAATCTGGTGCAAATACTCATGGCTGCCACTCTATTCAAAGTTAGGAGATCTAACTTCTTACTCAATGATTCTACTTGAGCCGCCAAGGAGGTTACTGCATCTATCTCATGGAGGCTGGCCACCTTTTTCTTCTCCCTAGCATTCCATTGGTAGCTGTTTACCCCCATTTCTTCAATTAGTTGACGGGCTTCACAGGGGGTCTTGCTACCTAAGGTACCTTCTGCAGCCGCATCTAAGAGTTGCCTTGTACTCAAATTTAAACCATTGTAAAAGGTCTGAACAATCATCCACTCCGGGAATCCATGTTGCGGGCACTTTCTCAGGAGCTTCTTGAACCTTTTCCACGTCTCAAATATAGACTCCAATTCCAATTGTACAAAGGATGAGATCTCATTCCTAAGCTTTGCATATTTTTTGGGAGGAAATAACGGGCAAGAAAAGCTTCTACCATCTCCTCCCATGTGGTAATTGATGCTCTAGGTAGTGAGTGTAGCCACTTCTTAATTCTCCCTTTCAAGGAAAATGGGAAGGCTCTCAACTTGATGGCATCATCCGTTACCCCGTTTATCTTAAGCATGTTACACACCTCGAGAAAGTTCTCTATATGACTATTCGGATCCTCATCGGCCAAACCATTAAACTGTGCGGATTGCTGCAACATGTGGATGAATGACGGCTTCAGCTCGAAGTTCTGAGATGTAATCGGGGGATGCACAATGCTCGATTGTGTCCCCAATACTGAAGGTCTGGTATAATTGGATAATGTCTGTTGCTGCTCATTTTGTTCTGCCATGTTGTTAGATTCTTCTACTTCCAAATCAGCTAGATTAGACTATTCTTACACAGGTTCTTTCCCTTTTCTTCTAAGTGTACATTCGAGCTCAGGATCTCCTTCAATCGATATCGAAGGGTTCCCTCGGGTCATAACCTGGAGCAATACCAAAAGAAAGAAAACAAAATCAAAACAGTGATAGAAAAGAAGATATGAAATATAATGAATGAATAGCTAAGAAAACAAAGTGCAAAGTATTTCTAAACGCCTACTCCCCGACAACGGTGCCAAAAACTTGACACGACCGAATATGCATGTAAACCGCAAGTACACGAGTGTCGAAGTAATAATACCCCAGTGAGAGGGTCGTCGAATCCACAGGAAATAGTGCTTAGAATCACCAGATTGCTATTTAACTAGAATGAAAATATGTTGAAAGTGATGTGAAAACAAACTCAATGCAAATGAAAATAAGAAAAGATAAAGGAGGCGCAAGTAAAATATAGGGAAGGCAATCGACGATAAACGGTGACGATAAATGGGGTACCCGGATATTGTTCCGCCTAGGACAATCGTTTCAAGTGCAAAACCCCCTATTATGCTTTCTAACTAATGCATTAATGAGTCGTGGAGATCCTTCAATACATGGTCCCAAATCTAAGGTCAACCATGCCTAACTCTATACATGTCCCAGAGGAGAAATTGAATAACCTCTCAACCTCGCACTCGTATATAATTGCAATGAGTTCTAGTGATTCCAAGTGATAAACCCTATTCCTATGCATAGACCTAACCCTTAGATCCAACTGGAAGGTCCCTAACCACAATTAAGCCCTAGGTGCTAACAACTAAGCCCCAGCGGAAGGTCATCCCTTAGCCCATTCACTCTACTATGGCCACAAAGAAGTCTTGGAATGTGGAGGTAGGATAGATCACACCGTATGGGAAAGGGAATGCTCCGCTACCTCTCGACTCACCCTCTCAACCCTCTCCAATCTAGCTCTGTCTAACTCTCGTGGTGTGTCACTCACTCACAAGAGTTACCAACAAGAACTCTCAACCCTAGTGTCACTCTAGGAGAGTATTCAAACAATCAAGCCTACAAGATTGGAACTCATAATAAACATCAATTAATTGAAAGCATAATAAAGAGATTCAATGAAACGAATACATCCTAGGGTTCACAAATATCCAAGTACCCACTAGGGGTTTAGTTCTCCATGGAGCAAAATACAATAGATAATGAAATCAAAAGTAAAGATATGCAATCCATGAATGAAAACCCCATTGTGTTCGTGTTGAATGTCTTGTGGATCAGTCGCGTCTTCTTCAAAGGTCCCCTCATCAAACCTAGGGCACACCTCACAGGATCGGTGCCGACAAAAGCTCCCCCAATAGCTCTCTTATGAAGGAAATGCGGTGTCAAAGGCCGTCAAACCTCTCCAAAGCCTTGCCAAAGCCTCTCCAAACCCCGCCGATGCCTCTAAAGATGGGTAAAGGTGGAAGAAAAGATAGGGGGAAAAGATGGAGAAAAGAATGCTGAAATTGGTGCTGAAATCGGCTTTTAAAGGGCTGGAATCAGGAATCCACACGCCCATGTGGGCGCTCCTGTGGATTTTTCACAAGGGCGTGTGGATTCTCTGTTTTCTTGTTTTCTCGGCCGGCTGTAAAATGTGCTGCTACGGTATTTTTGCTATAGTGTTTCTACAATATCCTACTACAGTACCGGCTTGAAATACTCCCAAATCCCTACTTTCATCGAGGTAACACAAACGGGCACACATTTATGTCGTGGATCGCCTTGCTTCTTTAATAATGGATATGTTGGTGGAGATCTTGTTCTATATGCACAAGTCAGAATGCTTGAATGTGACTGCCCTTGTGCCCCTCCAAATAGTTGTGCTAACTCAAGTATTAGGAGGTTGGCACACATTCCTGCATCTGCAACCCGACCTATGTCTTCGCGTTTGAACATTCGTAAGATTTCCTTCCAATTAGTGCATTACGATCCACATTGGCTTCTTTCTCTCATAATCGGCCTCACAACCCTACCAGCATGAAAGTAACATAAATACACCCATATTAGCATTAAAACGCAAGAAAAGTAATGCTCAACACAAGGAAAGAACACTTCGTATTCTTATCGCACAAGCACTTATCATATTCCATGGTCCAGACTATGCTGATTCACTTGGGGTGCATTGTGGCCGACTATCTGTGATACCAAGGCCAGAATGGAGGAGTGGGGGTATTATTTGCTGGTCCTTACATCACTAGACTTATTCTAGGGATGGGCCTCGCGGATGCTATTCGGGATACCGAAAAGACAGTTATTCATTCAACGCTTGGACTTGATACTCTCAGGATGATAGGAGTAGTGCACAGATATGGTCTTGGAGTTCATATTTTGGTTACATCCATGACTAAGAGCACCGAGGACAGAGGGGATGTAGTTGGGGATTCCGCACCGACGACAACTGAGACCTCAGTGTGACCGAATACCCTTTCAGGAGCCTATGATCATATTGAGAGGCTCGAGAGCACTGTGAGTGTACTGTGGTCTGAGATCATAGAGATTCTGGCGATACAGTTAGCACAGTATACCAAGATGGTGGCCCATTTTGACGTGTTACAGCATCTACTAATTAGCAGACCTCCGGCCCCTCTAGCATCACCATCACCACCTCCACTAGCACCTTTACAGTACCCAGCAGCAGCAGTAGAGCCAACATCTGGTGACATCAACATTTGACTCCACTTTTCATTTCTTTATTTCTGTATTTTATTTTGGACTTGTATACTCAGAAAGGACTTGCGTTCAGAGTTTATTTTCATTTTGTTGTCTCGAGTTGTACTCATTACCTTATCTTTCATATACTCGAGTTGTTTTTGTTTTATTGAGCTTCACTGAACCCCCTCATGTATGCATGCAAATGGTCTTGTCAGTATGGGATTTGAGAGCTTGTCATGGACACGGCTAAGGTTCTTAGGCACTTGGCCTGTGTGCTTCACAACCCGTTGGAACATCACTCCCAAGGATTTAGATCCATCAAATGCAAAACTAGGAGTCAGGGGAGTATTGTTTTGATTGTTTCTCCCACATATATGTTCTTGATTGATATATACTATGAGTGAGCTTGCATGTGTACATTGGGGACAATGTACAACTTAAGTGTGTGTGTGTGGGGGGGGGGAGAGTTTCATAGTACACACATCTTTTATATTAGTTTGATTGTTATACATGCTCACATAGCCAATGGTGGTTCAACTTAGTTGCAATGATTGTATTCTTGAGTTTAGGAGAATTTTTAACATTGAATGTTCTCATGCTCTAGTTTTTACTTGAATTTCTTGGAATTTTTGCCCGATTCACACTTGTTGCACCACTCACTCTTTAAACTCTTTTAGAAACTCAAGTTTCATGTTAAAGGGACTAGTTATAGTTGTGTCTTTTGTTAATTTGAAAACAAAATGGAAAAAGAAAAAGAAAGAACAAAATAGTTTCATTGTTTAGTTATGCTTGTTGGGTGGAAAGAGCTACCTCCTATGGAGTATCAAGCTACTCTCATAAGTCGGACACTAGTTATGCCCTAATGAGAGAGAGAGCTATCTCATGGGATGAGTGAAAGCTACCACCTCAGTAGAAAAAGCTACCACCATGAAAGTGTGAAAGCCACCTTAGCGGCCGCTTTGGAAAGGGCTACCTTAGAGGATGTGTGAAGCTACTACTATCTTTTCAAATTTTTGTTACTTTTTATAGATAAATAAGTCCCTTTTACTTAGAACTCTGAGGAGTATATCTTGGGTTGACTTGAGTGAGTTTACACACTTACACGATTTCGGGTTTGTTGTCCTTTTTTATTCAAGTTTTTAGCTAGAGCATTGATTTTTCATATTTAATGTTGAAACTTCCCTTACTTGTAGAATGCTCTCTTTATATGCTTTGGTGAACCTAAGGCCAAGAACTTCCGATATTTCCTTCATCTATGCCTTAAAGTTTTAATTTTTGCTTGAGCACAAGAAAAAGCTTAAGTGTGGGGGAGTTTGATAAGTGCTTGTGTGATAAGAATGCGAAGTGTTCTTTCCTTATGATGAGCATTACTTTTATCAAGTTTTAGTGCTAATATGTGTGCATTTATGTTACTTTCATACATATAGGTTTGTGAAGCATAATGTTAGAGAAAGAAGCCAATGTAGATCGTGAATGCACCATTTGGAGGAAATCTTGAGAAGGATCAAACACGATGACATAAGTTGGGTTTAAGATGCGAGAATGTGTGCCAACCTCCTTGTATTCAAGTTAGCACAATGATTTAGAGGGGCACAAAGGCAGTCACATTCAAGTATTCTGGCTTGTGCATGTATAGCAAGATCTCTACCAATGTAGCCGTTTATTGAAGAAGCAAAGCGATTTATGACGTAAACATGTGCCCATTTACGTTACCTCAATGAGAACATAGATTCGGGAGTATTTCAGGATGGCACTTTAGTAGGGTACTTTAGCAAACAATGTAGCATTCACTGTAGCAGGTATTGTTTATAGCCAACCAAGAAAAGTGATTTCCAGAGAATCCACACGGGCGTGTGGAAATTCCACACGCCCGTGCGTTAATTTCATAGGCCCGTGTGGTGAATCCACAGGGGCGTGTAGATTCCTGATTCCAGCCCTATTTATGGCTGATTTCAGCCCCGGTTTAGCATTATTTTCTCCATCTTTTAACCAACTTGAGAGAGGGCTGTGGCTAGAGTTTTGAGAGGTATTGGCTAGGGATTGGGAGAGGTTCTATGGCTCTGACATCACGCTACATTTGGAAGAAGGTTAGTGGGAGCTTTCGTCAGCACTGATCCAGCGACGTGTATCCTAGGCCGGACAAAGGGATCCTTGGACGAGTAGAGGCTTCTCCACAATACCATCGTCATGACCATTAAGAGGGTTTTTATGGATTACTTGTTTTTACATTCGATTTCATTGATGTAACTAGCTCCATGGAGAGCTAAACCCCCTATTGGGTACTTGGATTTGTGAACACTAGGATGTATTTTTTTCATTAAACCTTATTATTATGCTTTCATTAATTAATGTGTTAATTGAGTACCAATCTTGCATGCTTGATTGTTTGAATACTCCCTTAGAGTGATACTAGGGTTGAGGATTCTTATTGGTAACCCTTGTGAGTGATTGACAAACCATGAGAGTTAGACAAAGATAGATTGGAGAGGGTTGAGAGGGTGAGTCAAGAGGTAGCAAAGCGTCCCCTTTCCCCTTTGGTGTGATTTATCCTACCTCTATTTCCTCGAGTTCTTTGTGGTCATAGTAGAGTGAATGGGTTAAGGGATGACCTTCCGTTAGGGCTTAATTGTAGAGGCAACAGAGTAAAGCGTTGAAGTGATTTTGGCACCTAGGGCTTAATTATAACTAGGGACCTTCCACCTGGACCAAAGGGTTAGGTCTACATCTAGAAAGAGGATTTATCACTTGGAATCCCAAGAAATCATTGTGATTCTATACGAGTGCGAGGTCGAGAGATTTTTCAATTTCTCCTCCGGGACATGTATAGAGTTAGGCATGGTTGGCCTTAGATTTGGGACCATGTATTGAAGGATCTCCATGACTCATTAATGCATTAGTTAGAAAGCATAATAGAGGATTTTGCACTTGAAACTATTGTTCTAGGCGGAATAATATCCGGGTACCCCATTTATATCGATTGTCTTACCTCCCCTTTACTTCTGCTCTTTTTGTTATCTCTTTTATTTTTATTACATTACATCTTGTCACACAACTATTATTCACTTTTTGCTTAGTTAAGAAACAATTTAAGTGTTTTTATTCCCCACTTCCTGTAGATATGATACCCACTCATCTGGGATTTATTACTTCGACAAAACCCATGCACTTGCGGGACATACCCAAGGGGCGTTGTCACCCTCTACAAGGTCCCGATAGAGAAATCTCTCAATCTCATGCCTCACACGAAATATGGTTGCATAAAGCCTAGGATTATGGAGATAGGATGTAATAATCGGAGGGGAAAGTGAACACTCCATTATCTCATGACTTACCCTCTCAACCCCTTTTAATCTTGTAGTTATAGCACTAATGGAAATCTCTCTCTCACCAAAACAACAAATCATGCAATATAAATCAACCACAATGATTAATGATAAGTGCTTGTGTGTTAAGAATGCGAAGTATTCTTTCCTTACGATGAGCATGACTTTTATTAGGTTTAAGCGCTAATACATGTGTATTTGTGTTCTTTTGTGCATCTAGGGTTATGAAGCTAAGTATTAAGAAAAGAAGCAAAAAGTAGATCATGAACACAAGATTTTGTGGAATCTTGGAAACAACAAAAGCGAAGACACAAGTGGGGATCTATGATATGTGAATGTGTGCCAACCTCCATGTATTCAAGCCATTATAATGAGTTCGAGGAGCAAGAAGGTAGTCACATTTGCGTATCCTAACTTATGCAATGATAGCAAGATCTTCACCAATGAACCCGTTCATTGAAGAAGTAATACAATCTACGGCATAAACGTGTGCCCGTTTATGTTGCCTCGATGAAAAATGGATTCAGGAGTGTTTTTTGGCGGGGGTACTGTATCAGGTACTGTAGTAAATCATTGTAGTGATTCACTATAGCAGTTACTGTTCACAGTCGGCCGAAAATCAGAATTCCAGAGAATCCACACGGGCATGTGGAAATTCCACAAGCGCATGTGGAACATCCATAGGCCCGTGTGGATGCCCGATTCCAGCCTATTTAAAGCTGTTTTTCAGCATCCTTTTTCCCATTTTTTTTCCATCTTTTGAGAGCACAATTGCTAGGGTTTAGAGGGGTTTTGGCAAGGCTTTTTAGTGGATCTGTGGCTTCAACACCGCGATTTTCTTGGAAGATAGTTATTGTGGAAGCTTTCGTCAGCACCGATTCGGCGAGGTGTGCCCTAGGCTTGACAAGGGGACCTTTGGAGAGGACAAGACCACTCAAGAAGACCATCGACACGAATACCGAGGGGGGGGTTTACTACTGATTACATTTTTTTACTTTCGATTTCATTATTTATTGTATCTTTCTTCATGGAGAGCTAAACCCCTAATGGGTACTTAGATTTGTAAACCCTAGGATGCCTTTTGTTTCATTGACCTTTTATTATGCTTTCCTTAATTGATGTTTCTAATTGAGTTCTAATCTTGAATGCTTGTCGAATGATTTCTCATTTAGAGTGACACTAGGGTTAAGAGACCATCTTGGTAACCTTTGTGGATGAGTGACACACAATGAGGGTTAGACAAAGCAAAGTTGGAGAGGGTCGAGAGGGTGAGTCAAGAGGTAGCGGAGCGTCCCCTTTTTCCTCCGATGTGATTTATCCTACATCCATGTTCCAAGAGTTCTTTGCAGTCATAGTAGAGTGAATGGGCTAAGGGATGACCTCCGCTGGGGCTTAGTTGCACAGGCGACGGAGTGATTCGTTGAAACATGATAAGTGCATGTGTGATAAGAATGCGAAGTGTTCTTTCCTTACGATGAGCATAAATTTTAGTAGGTTTAAGCGCTAATACATGTGTATTTGTGTTCTTTTGCGCATGTAGGGTTGTGAAGCTAAGTATTAAGAAAATAAGCCAAAAGTAGATCGTGAACGCACTATTTGGTTGAATCTTGGAAGCAACAAATGCGAAGACACAAGTGGGGCTCTAAGATACGTGAATGTGTGCCAACCTCCATCTATTCAAGCCATTACAATGAGTTGGAGAGGCACGAAGGCAGTCACATTTGCGTAACCAAACTTGTGCAATGATAGCAAGATCTTCACCAATGAACCCGTTTATTGAAGAAGCGACGCAATATATAACATAAACATGTTCCCTTTTATGTTGCCTCGATGAAAAGTGGATTCGAGAGTGTTTTTGGCAAAGGATACTGTAACGGGTTACTGTAGCAAATAGTTATAAAAATTTAATGTAGCAGTTACTGTTCATAGCCGGCTGAAAATCAGAATTCCAAAGAATCCATATGGGCGTGTGGAATTTCCACACGCCCATGTGGAACATCCACAGGCCCGTGTGGATGCCCAATTCCAGCCTATTTAAAGCCATTTTTCAGCTCGATTTCAGCATTCTTTTCACCATTCTTTCCACAACTTGAAAGATGGTTGCAGCTATGATTTAGAGGGATTTTGGCAAGGCTTTTGGAGTGGTTCTCCAGCTTTGACACTGCACTCCACTTGGAAGAAGGTTATTGGGGAAGCTTTCTTCTGCACCGATTCAGCAAGGTGTGCCCTAGGATTGACAAGGGGACCTTTAGAGAGGACGAAGCCACTCTACAAGACCATCGACATGAACACCGAGGGGGTTTTTCTATGGATTACTTATTTTTATATTCGATTTCATTGTTGATTGTAACTAGCTCAATGGAGAGCTAAACCCCCTAGGATATATTTGTTTCATTAACCTTTTATTATGCTTTCCTTAATTGATGTCTTTAATTGAGTTCCAATCTTGAATGCTTGTTGAGTGATTTCTCCCTTAGAGTGACACTAGGGTTGAGTGTCTATGTAGGTAACCTTTGTGGATGGGTGACACGTCATGAGGGTTAGACAAAGCTAGATTGGTGAGGGTTGAGAGGGTGAGTCGAGAAGTAGCGGAGTGTCCCCTTTCCCCTTCGATTGATTTTCTCTACCTTCACGTTCTAAGAGTTCTTTGCGGTCATAGTAGAGTGAACGGGCTATGGGATGACCTTCCGCTGAGGCTTAGTTGCAAAGGCAATGGAGTGAAGCGTTAAAGTGATTTTAGCACCTAGGGCTCAATTATGACTAGGGACCTTCCACCTGGATCAAAGGGTTAGGTCTACACATAGGAATAGGGTTTATCACTTGGAATCCCTAGAGTGTCTTGCAACTATACATAGTGCTAGGTGTTGAGATTGATCGATTTATCCACCGGGACTTGGTGTAGAGTTAGTCATGGTTGACCTTAGATTTGGGACCATGTATCTTAGGATCTCCATGCCTCATTCATGCATTAGTTAGGAGTTATAATAGTTGGTTTTGCACTTGAAGCAATAATCCTAGGTAAAACAATATCCGAGTACCCCATTTACATCGATTGCCTTTATTCTCTCAATTATTGTGTGTCTCTCTCTCTTATTCCTTTTATCTCTTTTTATATCAATCTCATTAATCATGCTATCGATTTATTCTTATCATAGTTAGATAGCAATCGTTGTGTTTCTATTCATAATTCCTTATGGATACGATACCAACTCACCTAGGATTTATTACTTTGACACCTGTGCACTTGCTGTTTACACGCATATTCAGTCGTGTCAAAGTGACTTTAGCACCTAGGGCTTAATTGCAACTAGGGGTCTTTCGCCTGGACCAAAGGGTTAGATCTATACATTGGAATAGGGTTTATCACTTGGCCCTAGAGTGTCTTGCAACTCTACACAGTGTGAGGTGTTGAGATTGATCGATTTCTCCGCCGGGACATAGTGTAGAGTTAGTCACGGTTGACCTTAGGTTTGGGACTGTGTGTTTAAAGATTTCCATAACTCATTAAGCATCAATTAGGAGACATAATAGTTGGTCTTGCACTTGAAACATTAGTCATAGGGGGAGCATTATCTGAGTATCCCACTTTTATCGATTGTCTTTCCTCTCACTTATTTGTGCCTCTTCCCTATTTCTTTTATTTTGTCTACATTACATCTTATCAACACAATCATTGATTCATCTTCGCTTGGTTAAGTAGCAATCTTGGTGTTTCTATTCCATATTCCCTGTGGATACGATATCTACTCACCTGGGTTTTATTACTTCGACAAACCCATGCACTTGCGGGTTACACGCAAGGAGCGTTGTCAATTAATATGACATGCAAGTAATGAGAAATCAAGATTAAAACTCAATTAACCTTGGATTTAATAGAAAACATAAAGTAAATCAATACAAAGATATGATCCTAGGGTCCACATGCCCAAATACTTACTAGGGTTTAGACCTCTGATTAGTGCTTGTGTATTAGTAGTACGAAGTATTCTTTTCTTATGATGAGCATTACTTTTATCAAGTTTTAGCGCTAATGCATGTGTATTTGTGAACAATCGTGCATGAAGGGTTATGAAGCCAAATATGAAAGAAAGAAGCCAAAGTGGATTGTGATTGTACTTTATTGATGAAGTCTTGGAGTGAACAAATGTGAAGACACAAGTTGTGATTGAAGATACGTGAATGTGTGCTAACCTCCATGCGCTCAAGCAATTATAATGGTTTGGAGCAGCACAAAGGCAGTCACATTTGCGTATCCCAACTTGTGCAATGATAACAAGATCTTCACCAATGAGACCTTTTATTGAAGAAGCGACGCTATCTATGACATAGACGTGTGCCCGTTTATCTTGCCTTGATGAAAAGTATAGATTTAGAGTACTATAACAGGTATTGTAGTAATTTACTGTAGTATTTACTGTTCATAGCCCACAGAAAAGTAGATTTCTAGAAATCCACATGGACGTGTGGAAATTCCATACACCCGTGTGGATGCCCGATTCCAGCCCTTTATAAAGCTGCGACTTGTTTTGATTTGGGGATCCATCTTTCATCGTTTCTTATATCTTTTCTCAAACTTTTGGAAGGCCAGCGGTTAGGGTTTAGAGAGGCTTTGGCAAGTCTTTCAGAGTGGTTCTATAGCTTTGACACCATGTTTCTCTTAGAAGATATTTATTGGGGAAGCTTTCGTCGGCACCGATCCGGTGAAGTGTGCCCTAGGCTTGACAAGGGGACCTTTAGAGAGGACGAAGCTACTCTACAATACCATCAACACGAATACCGAGGGGGTCTTCCTATGGATTACATGTTTTTACTTTTGATTTCATTATTGATTGTATCTTGCTCCATAGAGAGCTAAAACCCCCTAGTGGATACTTGGATTTGTGAACCCTAGGATGCATTTGTTTCATTAACCTTTTACTATGTTTTCCTTAATTGATGTCTTTAAATGAGTTCCAATCTTTAATGCTTGTTGAATAATTTCTCCCTTAGAGTGACACTAGGGTTGAGAGTCCATCTTGGTAATCTTTGTGAGTGAGTGACACACCATGAGGGTTAGACAAAGCAAGATTGGAGAGGGTCGAGAGGATGAGTTGAGAGGTAGCAGAGAGTCCCTTTTCCCCTCCGGTGTGATTTATCCTGCCTCCATGTTCCAAGAATCCTTTGCGGTCACAATAGAGTGAAGGGTTAAGGGATGAACTCCGTTGTGGCTTAGTTTCGCAAGCAACAGAGTGAAGTGTTGAAGTGACTTTAACACCTGGGGTTTAATTGTGATGAGGGGACTTTCGCCTGGACCAAAGGGTTAGATCTACATATAGGAATAGGATTTATCACTTAGAATCCCTAGAGCTTCTTGCAACTTTACGCAGTGTGAGGTGTTGAAACTGGTTGATTTCTCCGCCGGGGCATAGTATAGAGTTAGTCATAGTTGACCTTAGGTTTTTGACCATGTATTTAAGGATGTCCACGACTCATTAAGCATTAGTTAGGAAGCATAATAGTTGGTTTTGCACTTGAAACAATAATCCTAGGAGGAACAATATCTGAGTACCCCAATTTTATCGATTACCTTTCCTCTCATTTTATTGTGCCTCACTTTCTTATTTTCTTTAGTTCATTTGCATCAATCTTTATCCACACCATCATTATTTCATCTCCACTTAGTTAAGTAACAATATTTGTGTTTCTATTCCTTATTCCCTGTGGATACGATATCCCACTCACCTGGGATTTATTAATTCGACAAACCCGTGTACTTGCAGGTCACACGCAAGGAGCGCTGTCACCCTCCATGGGGTAAATTACAAAGCAAATAATAATGCGATGAAGATCAATAAAAACCATGGAATAAAACACCCTTGAATTCATGATGATCGCCTTGATGGGTCGCTCAACGTCTTGAAGGATCCCTCTTCGAAGCTAGGCCACCGAAGCCTCCCTTGATGCTATGATGAAGAAGAGATCTATCAAAGTGGGTGAAGAACACCCCCCTAATTTGCCAAAAACCTCCTCTCGAAATCCTAGCTGCTTTGCCTTTCAAAAGCTAATAAAAAGTCTGCAAAGAATAGGACAAAAGGGCTTTTTATAGTCAAAAATCACATACGTCACGTGTTTCCAAGCGATCGTGTGAGCCTTCTATGCGATCGTGTGGGCTAGAAAACTACCCACGTGACTGTGTAGAAATTTCAAATGATCATGTGAATAGTATTTTTAACTACAATACTACTATATTGCTTTTCATAACAAGGCTGCACACACTATTCTCTTGTGGCCATATGGATGGGCACATGTCTGTGTGGTAGGTTATGAGCCTTCTCATCATCTAACCATCATTGGGAAGAATCTTGAATTCTTCACACAAGTAGGGACATAAGAGTGTGACTGCCTTTGTGCCTTCCAACTCGCAATTTGCTTTAATTCTCTTTAAAGTTGGCACACGCCCTCATGTGCATAAGCTCCTCTTGTGTCTTGATACTTATGTTGCACAAAAACTCCCAAAAGGTGCCTCTATAGCCTATCTTTGCTTTCTTTTCTTCTTTTAAGGCCTTCACAACCTATTTGCACAAAGGAGCACCAAATACACTTTATGACACATAACCATGGTAAAAATGATGCTCAATGCATCTAAAACATATAGTAAAATATGTCTACTTAAGAACTTATCAAACTCCCCCACACTTAAGCATTTTCTTGTCCTCAAGAAAAACTAAAAATTAAACTCATGGAAAGAAAAGAGAAGTGCTTGGCCTTAGGTTCACCAAGATAGTACAAGAATAAAATTCTAAAATCATGTAGGTAGTCAAACACTACAGGAAACAATCAATACTGTAGCAAACAATCCAATCAAAAATGAAAGTAATGGAGTCTGAAAGCATGTGTGTGTGAAAAACTCAACTCATGTCAACACAATGTCTACTACAAAGTTCTTATTAAAATAGGACTTATTTATACACAAAAAGAAAAGGTAGTAGCTTCACATAACCTCTAAGGTAGCCCTTTCTTGAGGGGCCCCCGAGTGGCTTTCACAATTTCGAGGTGGTAGCTCTTTTTACTAATGGTGGTAGATTTCACTCATCCCATGAGATAGCTCTTTATCTCATTAGGGCATAACAAGTATCCAACTTATGAGAGTAGCTCTTTCCACCCCTTATGTACACACAAAACAAAATTTATAAAATTTGTTTGATTTTTTTAGAATAAAACTAGCACTATAAAGCCTCCAAAAATATTGAACTAGAGTTTTCATAGGTCTAATGAGTGAGAAAAGTGCATGAAGTATTAATTGGACAAAAATATACAAGAAAACTAGATGAAACCTAGAGCATGATAAAACCTAGTGTTTACAACCTCAAAAAACTAAGAATTAAACTCTTAACCCTAAGGTGAACCTTCATTGGCAACAAAAGCATGCTCATGAAAAACGCAAGTATAAGAAATGCATAAGGTGAACCCTCCCCCCACACATAAGATGTACATTGTCCCCAATGTACTCATGTAAGCACAATAAAATTATCATCAATAAAAGCTAAACGTGTGCGGGAATGCAATAAAGCAATACTCCCCTAAACTTCTCATTGATCATTTGGTGAAGTCTAACTCATGGGTGTGTTGTGTTCAACAAGTTGTGAAGCTCACACAACCATGTGACAATATCACATGACCATGGATATGACAAAAACATCATCAACATCACTCTCAAGGCCATATGCATGGATACAAGGGATTTAGTGAAGCTCAACCAAATTGAAAAGATGTACAAGTTCATATATATATAAAGCAATAAAGCACACACAAAACAAAATAAAGCTTGAAGATAAATCTCATAAGGTGAAGCCTTTTTGAGTATACAAGTCCATAAAATAACAATGACAAAAATAAAAGCATAGGAAAATAAAAGAAAGTCTCATGAGTAGGATGCCTCAGCGTCGGTGTCCGGTGCTAGTGCTGCTGGTGAGTTAGAGGTGATATGCTCATCAAAGGTCTGCTGTATGTGATCAAGGCGCTGCAGAAGATGGTGACCATGCAGCATCAAGTCTAGCCAGATGCTTGAGAACTCTAGTAGAAAATAGACCAAGGTTGGATGATGCTCCAAGTGCTGCTATAACTGCCTCTGTACTCATTAACTCTCTCTCAAGTGGTGCATCTGTAGCCTCAACAGGCTCATCATCATCCTCAAATGATGACTCCACTAGCACATATCAACCTGAACCTATATGCCTCACTAAGGCCATTAATCAAAGAGTAACTAGTCCCAAAGGTACTGTGATACTAATCCTCTCCTCTCCTCAAATCGAACGAAGCAGACTCATCTTGAACAAGAGCTCAGAGATGTACAGTCTGGTGAAGAGTGGCCCTATCTGCAAATATTGGTACTAATGTTAGAGGTAGTCGGCTATAATATACCCAAGATGAAGGGGCTCTCTTTGAGTCATGGAATGGAGATAAAGAAGATCTACCCGGCTAAGTGTGCCCATACTATCACTATGACTTGTCACCGACCTACTGAGAATAGCATGTATAAACCTGTGTGCTGGTCATGCAAGTAAAGACCCCTTCTACTAGCTAGGAGTAAACTGGTAGCAGCCACAGAAGTCATGAAATACTCAGCTCGGAGTAAGGCCAAGAGGATAATTAGTGGGAAGCTGTGGATACTCCTTTGTGCCAATGTAATCCTTGTCTTACAAACCCAGTATGACTACAAACTGAGTCAAAGACAACCCATGGGGCTGACTGACAAGTTCCCCTTGCTTATATCCCGCAAGTGCACGGGCTTGTTGAAGTAATAATCCCGGGTGAGCGGGGTCGAATCCACAGGGAGTAGGGAGTGAAAATACTTAATTTGATTCTTAGCTATGTGGAAGATCAATTGTGATAGGTGTGAAATTGATTCAATTCTCAACAATAAAATCAACAAGTGAAAGAGCAAAAGTAAGAAGAGGGTAAGGCAATCGATAAAGATGGGGTACTCGGATAATGCTTCACCTAGGATAATCGCTTCAAGTGAAAGAACTCTCTATTATGCTTCCTAATCAATGCAATGGTGAGTCGTGGAAATCCTTACATACATAGTCCCAAATCTAAGGTCAACTATGCCTAACTCTATACATGTCCCGGAGGAGAAATCGAACAATCTCAACACCTCACACTCGCATAGAGTTGCAATGAACTCTAGGGATTCCAAATGATAAATCTCTTCCTAAATATAGACCTAACCCTTTGGTCTAGGCGGAAGGTCCCTAGCCACAATTAAGCCCTAAATACTAAGATCCTCTCAACGCTTCACTCTATTGCACGCGCAACTAGGCCCCAGCGGAGGTTCATCCCTTAGACCACTCACTCTATTATGGCTGCAAAGAACTCAAGGAACGGAGGTAGAATCTATCACGCCGGAGGAAAAAAGGGACGCTCCTGTACCTCTCGACTCACCCTCTCAACCCTCTCCAACCTAGCTTTGTCTAACGCTCGTGGTGTGTCACTCACTCACAAGGTTACCAACAAGAACTCTCAACCCTAGTGTCACTCTAGGGGAAATGTTCATACAATCAAGCATTCAAGGTTGGAACTCACAATAAACATCAATTTATTGAAAGCATGATAAAGAAGTTCAATGAAACGAATACATCCTAGGGTTCACAATCATCCAAATACCCACTAGGGGTTTAGCTCTCCATGGAGCTTAATACAATCAAAGAAATCGAATGCAAAAGCAATGAATCCATAAAGAAACCCCCTCGATGGTCATGTTGATGGTCTTGTGGAGAGTCCTCTACTCGTCGTCCAAAGATTCCTTCGTCCGGTATAGGATACGCCTCGATCGAAGCTCCCCTACCAACCTTCTTTCTAATGGAATCATGATGTCGGAGCCGTAGAACTTCTCCAAAGCCTTGGCCAATACCCCTCGAAACCCTAGCCGAAATTCTCTCACAAGTTGGGGAAAAGATGGAGAAAAGAATACCAAAATCGGGGCTGAAATCAGCTTTAAATAGGGCTGGAATCGGGCGACTGCACGGGCGTGTATGATGTCACACGCCCTTGTGGAATTTCCACACGGGCGTGGATAATTTCCACACGCCCGTGTGGATTCTCTATTTCCCTGATTTCTCGGCCGGGCTGCTACAGTACTTGCTGCAATGTTTTGCTACAGTAACCTGCTACAGTACTATGCCAGAAATACTCCCGAATTCCATACTTTCATTGGGGTAACACAAACGGGCACACGTTTACGTCGTGAATCACTTGCCTCTTCAATGATGTGCACGTTGGTGGATCTCTTGTTCTTATATGCATAAATCAGAATGTTCGAGTGTGACTGCCTTTGTGCCCCTCAAAATGAATGTGCTCACTCAAATTTGAGGAGGTTGGCACACACTCTAGCATCTCACACCTGACCTATGTCTTCGCGTTTGAACCTTAGCAAGATCTCCTCCAAAATAGGTGCATTATGATCCACATTGGCCTATTTCCTTCATACTCGGCCTCACAACCCTACCTGCATAAAAGTAACATAAAAACACACATATTAATGTAAAAACCTGAGAAAAGTAATGCTCAACATAAGGAATGAACGCTTCGCATTCATATCGCACAAGCACTTATCACTGACCAAGAGCTTGGAAATAAATAGTGTCCTTCTTGCCAAAATCGATGTCTGAGCGATCAAAGGAGAATAAGGAGAGGACCTCAAGAGTAATATCTCGCTAAATGAGATCATGAATGGTAAGATGTTGGTCCCAACATCCCACATCAACAAGTCTGATCTCCCCAAGCGCCTCAAAATCAATGTTTCGTGATTGTCCAAACATCAACTTTTAGAGATGCTCAAACCTTTGTTGATGTTCATGTTTAGTAAATTCTATATCTGGTGGTGGGATTGGCTCCCTATCTTGGCGGGGATGTTTTTGAGCGACTTTTTTGGTCCTAGGTACCATACCTACAAATAGAACATTATGAGAAATTAGTTTGGCATGAATCTCTGAAGTGCAACCCACACAAGCACGTGGGTTAGCCATGCATTCATGTGGGCACTGTTTGGTGTACCAGAGGGGCCACGCAACCACGTGGGTGGCCTGGCAAGCCACGGCCAGACCACGCGAACGCGTGGGAGCCCGACCATGGCCAAAAGGCCATGGTCGAGCCTCAACGGTCCACTAATACTCTTTTACATTCATTCTCAAGAGTTTACCATGAATTTCCATGAAAAATAGCAATTTAAAATCAATAAATCTCCATAGATTTAAAAATTATGGCATGGACAAGATAGGAAGAGATAAGGCTTGCCGGCATGAATCGGAGAAGAAAATTCAGTGGAAAAGCCGGAAAAACACTCCTACATCTCCATAACGTCGAAGAAAAATAGTTTAGGAGTCCAAAGGATGGAACTCTTGAAGGTGGAGAAATGAGAAGTTGAAGGGTTTTGGGGATGAAGAAGTTGAATAATGACCCTTCACATTCTTATAAGACACATGGGCGTGTGGAAATTCCACACCCCCACATAGGTACTATACACAGTCATGTGTGACACACCCTTTGTGTATGTGTACCACAAGTGCACGGGTTGTCAAAGTAATAAAGTACCCTAGTGAGTGGGTAGTCATATCCATAGGGAATAGTGCTTGGAAATACAAGAATTGCTATTTAACTATGGTGAAGATAATTCAAGAGTGGTGTGAACAATATCAATGTAAATAGAAATAAAGAAAATAAGAAAGAGACACAAGAGAATAATAGGAGAGACAATCGATTGAAGATTAGGCACCTGGACATTGCTCACCCTAGGACTATTGTTTCAAGTGTAAGACTAATCATTATATCTCCTAACTGATGTTTAATGAGTCATGGAAATACTAAAACACACGGTCACAAACCTAAGGTCAACTGTGACTAATCCTAACACTATGCCCCAGTGGAAAGGGATACTCTCAATGCCTCACACTGTGTGGGGTTGCATGAAGATCTGGGGACTCCAAGTGATAAACCCTATTCCCTCATATAGATCTAACCCTTTGGTCTAGGTGAAAGACGCTTAGTCATAATTAAGCCCCAGCACTAAGGATTACTTCAATGCTTCACTTTGTTGCTTGCGCAACTAAGTCCCAGCGGAGTTTGTCTCTTAGCACTTCACTCTATCATGACCTCAAAGAACTCTTAGAACTTGGAGGTAGGATAAATCATATCAGAAGAGAAAGGGGACGTTCCGCTACCTCTCGACTCACCCTCTCGATCCTCTCCAACCTTGCTTTGTCTAACCCTCATGGTGTGTAACTCATCCAAAAAGATTACCAAGATAGATTCTCAACCCTAGTGTCACTCTAAGGGAAAATCAATGTAACAAGAACTCAAGGTTAGAACTCAACTAAAACATCAATTAAAGAAATATAATAAAAAGTCAATGAAACAAAATCAACCTATGATTTACATGTCCAAGCACCCACTACGAGTATAGCTCTCCATGGAGCAAGATACAATCAATAATGAAATCGAATATAAAAGCATGTAATCCATAAGTAAAACCCCATTGTAGTCTGTATCGATGGTCTTGTGGAGTTACCTCATCTTCTCCAAGGGTTCCCTTGTCAAGCCTAGGGCACACCTCTCTGAATCAATGCCAATGAAAACTCCCCCAGTAACTATCTTCCAAAGGAATGCCGTGTTGAAGGCTATATAACCACTCCAAAGACCTAGCCAAAGCCTCTCCAAACCCTAGCCATGAGCGCCTCCAAAGATGGGAAAAACTTAGGAAGAGAATAGAAAAAGAATCCTCTAAAGCGTCTGAAAAGGCGGCTTTTATAAAGTTGGAATCTGGCATCCACACGAGCGTGTGGAATTTCCACATGCCCGTGTGAATTTTAGAAGTTGATTTCCTACGAGCTGTGAATGGTAACTGCTACAATAAAATGCTATAGTACTTTACAAAAATACACCTAAATCCACACTTTTCATCGAGGCCACATGAATGGGCACACATCCATGCGGTAGATTGCGTTGCATCTTCAATAAAATCTTATTAATGAACATCTTGCTAGTATTACACAAGTTAGAACACATGAGTATGACTACCGTTGTGCCCTTTTAATTTGTATATTCTCTTGAGAACAATGGAGGGTGGCACACACCCAAATGCCTTTGAGCATAACTTGTGTCTTCACTTTTGTTCAATCCAATAATTTCATCAAAAATTGCATCCATGATCTACTTTTTGTTCCTTTCTTCCACACTTGTCTCCACAACCCTAAATGCACAAAAGAACACAAATATACATGCATAAGTGATAAAATCTGAGAAAAGTAATGCTCAATGTAAGAAAAGAATACTGCATATTACTTATACACAAGCACTTATCAAAGTCCCCCACACTTAAGCTTTTGCTTGTCCTCAAGCAAAAATAAAACATTAGAGCATATAAGAAGGAAAATTCAAAGTGCTTGGCCTTAAGTTCACCAAAAGGATGCAAGGGAAGCATTCTACAAGTACGGAAAACTTTCAACACCAAATAGGAAAAATCAATGCTCTAGCTAAAAAACTCAAATCATAAAGGGCAACAACCGGATCTCAGGTAAGTGTGTGTAAACTCACTCAAGTCAACCGAACGTATACTCTTCAAAGCTCTAAATACGAGGGACTTGTTTATGTATTAAAAAAAAAAGAAAAAAGATGGTAGTAGCTTCACACATCCTCTAAGATAGCCATTTCCTAAGCGGCCACTAATGTGGCTTTCACACATTCGAGGTGGCAGATCTTTCTACTGAGGTAGTAGCTTTCACTCATCCCATGAGATAGCTCTTTCTGTCACTAGGGCATAACTAGTATCAGACTTACGAGAGTAGCTTCATACTTCATAGGTGATAGCTCTTTCCACCCCTAATGCATAAACAAAACAACCATAACTATTTTTTATTTTCTTTTTTTTATTTCCATTATTTTTTTTAGAGAAATTAAAACAAGAAAAAAACTAAAATAGCCCCTTAATCGGGAAAAAAACTCATAGAAAAATTCAAGTAAAAACTAGATCATGAGAACATTCAATGTTAAAAATTATCCTAAACTTAAGAATACAACTATTGCAACTAAGGTGAACCGCATTAGCTACATGAGCATGCACAATGAAAGCATAAGTATAGAACATGCGTAATGTGAACTCCCCCCACACTTAAGATGTGCATTGCCCTCAATGTACGCATGCAAGCACAATAAAATATAAAGCATTCAAAACATGTGTGGAGATGGGCAATTGAAACAATACTCCCCTGAACTCCTAATTGTACGTTTGATTGAGCTTATTTCATTGAGAGTTGAGTTCCAATGGGTTGTGGAGCACACATGCCCATGTGAATGTCACATTGGCCGTGCCAATGACTATTCCTCAAATTCCAAACTCATAAGACCATCTGCACGTATACACAAGGGGGTTCAGTGAAGCTCAACAAAAACAAAATAAACTTGAGTCTATAAAGATATGAAAATGAAATACAACTCGAACCAATTGAAAATAAAAGATAAACTCAAAAGGAAGATCCTTTCTGAGTATTACAAGTCCAAAATAAAGGCAGAAATAAAATATGGAACATAAAATTAAAGAAAGATAAAGATGCCTCATTCCTTAGTGTCTGGTGCCGCTGGTGGATCTGTTACTACTGCTGATGGTGATGCTAGTGCTGCTGGTGATGGTGGTGCTGGGGATGGTGGAGGAGTCCGGGGGTCTCATCACAAATTAGGAAGTCACGTCTCACTCGAGTATCTGCTGTAAGATCTCGAGACTCGCCATCACCTCTGTGTGGTTCGTGGCCTGTATTGCATGAACCTCATCTAAATCTGACTTGAGCATTCCCATAGCACTCTCGAGCCTCTCAAAATGATTATAGGCTCGAGTGGGAGAAAATGCATACTCAAGGGGGCTCTTGTGCTGCAGGGGATGCATCGGTCTCCATATGCTCCTGCTACGGCTCATGCGCAGGCTAAGATCCCTCAGTCGCATCACCTTCACACTCAACTATCTCTGGCCAGGCATGATTATCACATAAACTCCATCTCCATATCTGTGAATCATCCCCATGAGTCACATAAACTCCATCTCCATATCTGCGCATCACCCTCACCCTCGGCTGTCTTCTCGGCTCCCCTGATCGTGTCTAGTAAACGCATCCCAATGATGAGTCTGGTAATGTAGGGACTTAAGAAGAGCACTCCTACCCTGGTGGTGCAGATACTCGAGCAATATGTACCCCAGATGTAGCAGCTCACTCTGCACCATGGATTAGAGATATAACAGCTTCTGTCTACTTAGAACTCCAGTACTATCACCGTGGCCATTTACTGATCTGCTCAAGACGCATGAATATATCGATAAGAGGGTCAAGAAAGGCATGTCGCCTTTGAAACCCCGGCTCGTACTGGCCCTACCCACACAGCGCTCTGTAATCACGCTACGGTGTAAAACTATCAGGATAACCCGTCGCTAGTTGCTCGTACTATTCTGTATCAGTGAACATGACAAACACCCTTTCATGTATATACCGCAAGTACACCGGTTTGTCGAAGTAATAATACCCCGGTGAGTGAGTAGTCAAATCCATAGGGAATAGTGATTAGAAATACAAAGATTGCTATTTAACTAGAATGAAGATGAATCGATAATTGTGTGAATAAGAATAAATGCAAATAGAAATAAGAAAAAGAGAAGGAGGCACAAATAAAAGATAGGAGAGGCAATCGGCGATAAATGGGATACTCAGACATTGTTCACCCTATGACTATTGTTTCAAGTGCAAGGCCATTCATTATGTTCCCTAACTAATGCTTAATGTGTCGTGGAGATCCTTAAAAACACGGTCCCAAAACTTAAGGTCAACCTTGACTAACCCTACACTATGCCCCGGTGGAGAAATCTCTCAGTCTCGACACCTCATACTATGCTAGGTTACTTTAGGCTCTAGGGATTCCAAGTGATAAACCCTATTCCCTAAAATAGATCTAACCCTTTAATCCAGGCGAAAGACCCTTATTCACAATTAAACCCCAGATACTAAGGATTACTTCAATGCTTCACTCTGTTGCTTGCACAACTAAGCCCCACCGGAGTTCATTTCTTAGCACTTCACCCTTTTGTGACCACAAAGAACTCTTGGAACATGAAGGTAGGATAAATCACATCGGACATAAAAGGGGAAGCTTCGCTACCTCTCGACTCACACTCTCCACCCTCTCCAATCTAGTATTGTCTAACCCTCATGGGGTGTCACTCATCCACAAGGATTATCAAAATGGATTCTCAACCCTAGTGTCAATCTAAAGGAAAATCAACTCAACAAGTATTCAAGATTGGAACTCAATTAAAACATCAATTAATGAAAGCATAATAAGAGGTCAAAGAAACAATATCATCCTAGGGTTTATAAGCCCAAGTACCCACTAGGGGTTTAGCTCTCCATGGAGCAAAATACAATCAATAATGAAATTGAAATTAAAAATATGCAATCTATGAATAAAATCCTCTTGGTGTTCGCGTCAATGGTCTTGTGGAGTAGCCGTGTGTTCTCCAATGGTCCCCTCTCAAGCCTAGGGCTCACCTCACTGAATCGGTGCAGATGAAAGATCCCCCAATAACTCTCTTCCGAAGGAAACAAGATGTTGAAGGCCATAAATCCCTCCAAAAACCTAGCTAAAGCCTCTCCAAACCCTAGCCACGGGTGCCTCCAGAGGTGGAGAAAAGATTGCCAAAAGATGGAAAAAAGGATTCTGAAATCAGACTGAAATGGCGACTTAAATAGGGTTGGATTTGGGCATCCACACAGACATGTGGAAATTCCACACGGCGGTGTGAATCTCGAGGAAGTTGATTTTCTGTGGCCTATGAACAGTAATTGCTATAATGAATTGCTACATTGATTTGCTACAGAAACCTGCTACAATACTCCGCCAAAACACTCCCAAATCCCTACTTTTCATCGAGGCAACATAAACGGGCACACGTATAGGCTATAGATTGCGTTGCATCTTCAAATAAAAGCACATTTGATGTCAATCTTGCTAGCTTTGCACAAATCGGAACACATGAGTGTGACTGCCTTTGTGCCTCTCTAATTTGCATATCTCCTTGAACACCACGGAGGTTGGCACACACTCACATGTCTTTGAGCACAACTTGTGTTTTCACGTTTGTTCACTGCAAGATTTGATCAACTAAATGCACTCACAATCTACTTTGGCTTCTTTCTTCTATATTTGTCGCCATAACCCTACATGCACAAAAGAATACAAATACACATGCATTAGCGATAAAATATGAGAAAAGTAATGCTCATCATAAGGAAAGAATACTTCATATTACTAATACACAAGCAATTATCAAACTCCCCCATACTTAAGCCTTTGCTTGTCCTCAAGCAAAAATGAAACATTGAAGTATAGAAGAAGGAACTATTGAAAGTGCTTGGCCTTAGGTTCATCAAAGCATGCAACGGAAGCATTCTACAAGTAAGTGGAATTTCAACACTAAATATGAAAAGTCAATGCTCTAGCTAAAAAACTCGAATCATAAAGGACAACAAACCCGAAATTATGTGAGTGTGTGTAGACTCACTTAAGTCGACCAAACGTATACTCCTCAAAGTTGTAAGCATAGGGGACTTATTTATGTACAAGACAAAACAAAGAGACGGTAGTAGCTTCACACATCCTCTAAGATAGCCCTTTCCGAAGCGTCCGCTAAGGTGGCTTTCACACTTTCGAGGTGGTAGCTCTTTCTACCGGGGTAGTAGCTTTCACTCATCCCATGAGATAGCTCTTTTTCTCATTAGGGCATAACTAGTATCTGACTTATGAGAGTAGCTTCATACTTCATAGGTGGTAGATCTTTCCACTTCAAATGCACAACCAAAACAACCATTTTTTTCAAAAATTAACACAAGAAACAAAACTAATTAGTCCCTTAAACATCGAACTTGATTTTCCACAAGGTTTCAATAGCGAGTAGTGCAACAAATGTCAATCGGGCAAAAATTCCTAGAAATTCAAGTAAAAACTAGAGCATGAAAACATTCAATGTTAAAAATTCTCCTAGACTTAAGAATACGACCTTTGCAACTAAGGTGAACCACCATTCGCTATGTGAGCATATAATTTCAGTAAAAACTTATGTAATGTACATGTGTAATATGAACTCCCCCCACACTTAAGATGTACATTGCCCTTAATGTACGCATGCAAGCACAATAGGATATAAATCAATCAAAAGCATATATGGAAGTGGGCAATTGAAACAATGCTCCCCTAAACTCCGAATGGTATGTTTAATGGAGCTATATTCATTGAGAGTTGAGTCCCAATGGATTATGGAGCACACACGGTCAAAAATAAGAGAGTGTCCATGACTATTCCTCAAGGTCCACACTCACAAGACCATCTGAACACATACACAAGGAGGCTCATTAAAGCTCAACAAAAACAAAATAAAATTCAAGTATATAAAAATAAAGCAATGAAATACAACTCGAGATAATGAAAAGAAAGATAAACTCAGCAGGAAGATCCTTTTTGAATAGTATAAGTCCAAAATAAAATACGAAAATGAAATACAAAAAATAAGAACAAAGAAAAGTAAAGACGCATCAAGCGTCGGTGTCGTGCTCAAGCTCCGATGCTACTCATGGTAAAGTAGTCTGTGCTGGTGAATCAACTAGTGTTGGCGATGCCTGAGGGGTCCTTGGTCTCATAACGAATGGCAAAGTTACGTCTTTCTTAAGCAACTGCTATAAACTATCTAAATGTGCCATCACCTCAGCGTGGTGCGCAGCCTGTGTCACACGAACCTCAGCCATCCCTACAGCACTCTCGAGCCTCTCAAACCAATCATAGGCTTGAGATGGAGAGAATATGCGCACTGCCGGTGGCTCCTATGCTACAAGTGTGGCTGATAAGTGCTTGAGTGAACATGTTTTTATGCATGTTTTACATACATTGAGCATCATATTTTATACGGTTTATGTCTCATTTCGTGTATTGGGTGTTCTTTTTATGCATATAGGTTGTGAAGGCATTGGGATTTCAAAAGGGAGCGAAGATAGGCTATCATGGCATAATATTGGGAGTTCTTGTGCAAATCAAGTTGGAAGACACAAGAGGGAGTTCGTGTATGAGGAGATGTGTGCCAACTTCCATAGTTTTGCAAGCCAAGTTATCAATGGAAGGGCACAAAGGCAGCCATGTCTCCACATTCCTCCTCTTTGTAAAGATTTCAAGACCTTTCAAGACGCATTGATGAAGGAAAAACCCGTATAGCCTACCATATGATCGTGTGCCCGATCGTGTGGCCTTAAGAGGAGAATGTTTATCATCGCGTTTGTGGAAATCATCATGAGCAAAAAGTACTACGGAGTATCTGTAGCATAATTCATGTTACGCGCCCGCTGAAATTCCAGCAGCCGCGTGGAAATTCCGCAGCCCGCAGCGGGCGTGGGGGGCACGTGACGAGCGCGATGTGAGGCTATAAATACACCTTTTGGCTGATTCTAAAGGACTTTTTGCGGAGCTTTGAGCATAGACATTGAGAGAGAGGCGGCTAGGGTTTGAGGAGAAGGTCTTCGCCGATTGAGAGGGAGTTTTTCACCAACTTTGATAGATTCCTTCGATGTCATAGCATTTTGGGGAGCCATTAGCGACCTAGCTTCGGAGAGGAATCCTTCAAGACGTAGAACTACCAATCAAGGCCAATCCGTGCGAATTCGAGGGGGTTTTCTCTATGGGTTTTATTGCTTTTCATTGTATTCATTATTGTTTTGTAACTAGGCCCATGGAGGGCTAAACCCTAGTGGGTATTTGGGCATGTGAACCCTAAGATTTATATTTTTGGATTGATTCTCTTAATGCTTCTAGTTAATCCGAGTTGTCTTGAGTTTTAATCTTGTGATTTAATTGCTTGCTAGTGTTGTTAATCCTTGTGGTTGATTTACATTGCATGATTTAATACTTTGATGTGAGAGGTCTCTATTAGAGTTAGATTTCCAAGATTAAAGAGGGTTGAGAGGGTGAGCCTTGAGATGGAGGAGTGTCCCCTTTCCCTTCCGATTGAGTGTTTCCTATCTCCGTATTCCATATTCTCTTTGCAACCATATTTGGTGTGAGGCGTGAGATTGCCCGATTTCTCCGCCAGGACCTTGTAGGGGGTTAGGATCCTTCGCCGGGAATTAGGGTTGGATCTACATTTAGGAATCGGTTTCACTCTTAGGTTTCCTTAGAGCATATTGCGGTCATATGGGGTGTGAAGTGTTGAGATTGGTTGATTTCTCCACCGGGACCTTGTAGGGGACTAGTGCCTTTTGCTTGGAGACAAGGATTGGTTATCGTTGGACTACCTCGACTCATTAGACACGATTCTAGAGCATTTAATGAATCTTGAGCTTCAAAGAAGATCTTAGGGGGATCATTGCCCGAATACCTCATCCTTAGTGATTGAGACTCTTCTACTTTATTTCTTGCATACTTGTTTGCTTTGCTTGCAATTAGTTCACTTCATTATATTCATTGATTCCGACTAGATAATTGAGAAGTGGTTATTACTAGTACTTCCGTTCCCTGTGGATTCGACTACCCGACTCACCGGGTAATTATTACTTCGACACCCGTGCACTTGCGGTTTACACACGCATATTCGGACGTGTCAGCGGCCTCGGTCTCCATCAGCTCCGGCTGTGGCTTAAGCGCAGGCTAAGACCCCTCGATAGTGTCATCCTCTCCCTCAGCTATCTCGGGAGTGGGTGTAGCAAAAATATACACTCCAGGCCTGTATCTGTGCACCAAGCCCATCAGTCTCATCATATCTAGTCCTAAAGGTGAAGGGATTATTGTCTTCTCAGCCCCACGAATAGCATCCAACAAACCCATGCCTAGAACGAGTATGGTAATGTACGGGCCTAATAAAATCACTCCCACGTTGATATACTGGCCCTGGTGGCGTAGATACTGGGCTAATATATACCCCAAATAAATCATCTGATGCTGTACCATCGAATACAGATACAATAGCTCCTGCTTGCTCAAGATGGCGTGAAGATAACAGTATCTATGTCGGGAAAGATACGTGGCCTTGGATACCCCTGGCTCATACTGTCCCTGCCCGTATAATGTCCTATACGCACTTTGAGGAGTCAAACTACTAGGATAATCAGTAGGTAATTGATCGTACTCCTCTGTATCTGTGTAAGCCTCGTCATACAAGCCTAAATAGACCAAAAACTGCGTGACGCTCATACTGTTGTGATGTCCAAATGCTCAGAACTGTATGGCGTCAATACCATCGAATCCCAAATATGATCGGTTGAACTCGAATGTGAGAGCACCTCGAGTGTCAAAGCACAGATAGCTGGCTCCATGATCAATACTAACTGCTCCCAACTACATACTGACACAAGCTCCTCAACCTCAGTAGCTAAATCATCTCCCTGTTGTATCTCTCTCAATATACTATTGTTTGGGAAATGAGATTGCCCAAACTTTAGCTTCAATAACTGCTCAAATCAGACTTGGTGCATAGGAATAGCGAATCCCATACTCTCCGGCTCAGGGGATGGCTCGTGTGGACGCTTGTCAGCTTGCTTCTTCAATAGGGGTACCATATCTGCAAGTATTAAAAATAAATAGATCAAATTCACTGAAAAGTTAATACTGCAGAAATTCACATGGTCGTGTGGAAATTCCACACGCCCGTCTGGATCCACAGGGCGTGAAAACCACACGACCACTATGCACAAATCCATGAAAAATATATCAAATTCATTTCTAACCTCGTTTTAAACATGCAATAACCACTTTAGCATAGAAATGAAGCAATTTCACTAGTTTAATCAAATAAAATCAAGTAATGGCGAAGAAAAGAGATAATGAGGGTTTACCGACAAGATGAAGATGAAAACCTTGAAATCGGGCAGAAAACTCGAGTGAAATCTCTCTAAAATAATGGTGTGAAGTCGGGAGAGTACGAGAGAGCGTTCTTTTGGTATGGAGAAGTGTAAAAATGAGAAGCCGCATAAGATTTTTAAAGAGAAATCACGGCGTTTTGAATTTTGTACATCCACATGGGCGTGTGGAAATTACCCATGCCCGTGTGACTCCACAACGGAGCTTCACAAGGGCAGACACACAACCCTATATGCTCTCGAGATGGCATTCTTTGCCTCTGAACGCAGCCACACAGGCATGTGGAAATTCCCCATGCCTGTGTGCCCGATCTACTGGGGCATCCACACGCCCCTGTAGCTCCTCTATCCACACGAGAAATTCATCTAAGTGTTTCACACTCCTGTATGGAAATTCCACACGGGTGTGGATCTTCACAGGGCCACTCATAGGGGCATTCACATGCCCCGAGAGGACACAGGGGTGTGTATCTGCCCCTGTGAATGACCTTTTGACTGTCACACGCCCGTGTAGAATTTACACACAGGCATGTGTTTCTCTGCAGAGGGGAACTCTCTGCAAGAATTCGTACGAGTGTGTGGAAGTTACCCACGCCCGTGTATAGTTCACAGGGGCAGACACATGCCCTTGTGTCTTCTCGGGATAGATCTCTGAACCTCTGTAGAGAAACACATGCCTGTGTGTAAATTCTACACGGGCGTGTGACAGTCAAAAGGTCATTCACAGGGGCAGATACACACCCCTGTGTCCTCTCGGGATGAGCTCTGAACGAAAGCACACGCCCGTGTGGAATTTTCACACGGGCGTGTGTCTTCTCTGGATAACTTAGGAAAATCACAGGCTTTGCAGAAAATTTCTGAACATTTACACTCATTCAAAGCATGCCTATATATGCATAAGTAACCAAAGAAACATAAAAAAAAATGCTCAAACGACTAAGATACTACACCACACACAAGTAAGAACATGAAAACACCAAAGATCCATGAGAAAATCATAACAATAGCATGTAAAAAATGAAGACACCAACACTTAAGCTCCTATTCATACAAACACTAACTAATACCTTGAAAACAGTAAACACTTGGGTTGCCTCCTAAGAAGCGCTTGTTTAAGATCACTTAGCTTGACGTACCTTTTCTTACCTCACGGGTGCTCATAGATGAAGGTTTCCCTCTTACCCATGACTTGAAAGCATGATGAACATAATCTTTTGAAGGTAAAGGGGGAGTTATTAAGTTTGATAGCACAAGGGCTCATCATCCTTACTCTATTCTTATATATCCCCATTAGACTTGGGGCATTTCTTGTGATGTATCCTTGCATGCTTCATCTTTTTAAGCACACTCTTCATCATCCCCAGGGTAGGTTGCATCTTCTCTTCTAGACCAAGCATTAAGACTTCTTCACTCTCCACTCGTTAATCTAGCACCCCTTCATATGGGTCTGGATTTATCATTTCCTGCACATATTCATCTATTAGTTCATTGGTAGTGTCAAGAAAATAAAGAGTATCATCAAAGTCTAGAGAATGTCTCATGGCTTCAGCGAGGCGGTATGTAAGCTTGTCATCCCCAACTCATAAAGTTAACTCCCCGCTGTCAATGTCGATAAGAGCTTTGGAAGTACGTAAGAACGGCCTTCCAAGTTTCAGCGGGACATCAACATCCTCATCAATATCCAACACTACAAAGTCCACAGGAAATATGCACTTATCAACCTTCACAAGTACGTCTTCGATGATGCCCCTTGGATGTCTAACCGTTCGGTCCACCAATTGTAATGACATCCGAGTCGGCCTAGGCTCTCCCAAGCCTAGCTTTTGGAAGAAAGTATAAGGCATGACGTTGATGCTAGCCCCTGAATTTGCCAATGCTTTCTCTTCACCTAAATTACCAATGTTGCATGGAATGATGAAGCTTCTGGGGTCTTTCTTCTTGTTTGGCATATTCTTTTGCAACACCACCGAACGTGAAGCATCTAAGATTATGGATGCATATTCCTCCAACTTCCTCTTATTAGTCAAGAGATCTTTCAGAAACTTTGCATACCGAGGCATTTGAGACAATGCCTCCACAAGAGGAATGTTGATATGCAATTTCTTGAATAGACCCAAGAACTTCTTGTATTGCTCATCATTTTGGTCGTTCTTCAATCTCGAAGGATAAGGGATTCTTGGCTTGTAAGGTGGGGTTGCCACCTCTTTTCATTTTATTCTCTCCTCAACCTCCACGACCTCGACTTCTTCAACATTAGTATTCTCACTTGGAAGCCTACCCTTAATCTCATGACCACTTCTTAAAGTGATCACCTTCATATGTTCTCTCAGATTGGTTTCGGTGTTACTAGGCAAGCTTCCTTGAGGTCTCTCTGATAACAACTTCATAATTTGCCCCACTTTATTCTCCAAGTTATGCAATAAAGTGGTATGGTTGCCAAGTGTGGCTTCAACCGATTGAAATCTTGTGTACAATGATGCAATGAACTTGGTTAAAGCCTTCTCTAGATCGGTTATCCAGTTTTCCAAACCTGAAACTGGGTTCTCCATGTTTGGGGCATGTTGTTGTTGTTGGAAACTGGGTGGTGCTATTGTCTTCGGTTGTCCTTGATTACTCCATGAAAGAATCAAGTGGTTCCTATAACCCGGATTGTAGATGTTGCTATATGGATTGCCTTGATTTCTCATTGCATTACCCACAAAATCCACTTGCTCTACGAAGGTTGTACCACCAATAGAAATAGGGCAATCTAATGGAGCATGTCCTCCCCCATACCCTGTGCAACTAGTCACGGCCGCCACTCTATTAGAAGTCAGAGTGTCTAACTTCTTGCTCAATGACTCAACCTGGGCCACCAATGAAGTAACTACATCGATCTCATAAAGTCCAGCTATCTTCTTCCTGTCTCTTGTATTCCATTGATAACTGTTCATAGCCATTTCTTCAATGAGAAGCTAGGCTTCTTCCGAGGTCTTGCTCCCTAAGGTACCTCCTACTACAGCATCAAGTACCTGTCTTGTTCTAGGATTCAACCCATTATTGAAAGTCTGAATGATCATCCACTCGGGGAACCCATGTTGAGGACATTTCTATAGGATCTCCTTGAATCTATCCCATGTCTAAAAAAGAGACTCCAATTCTGTTTGCACAAAAGACGATATTTCATTCCTAAGCTTTGCAGATTTTTCGGGAGGGAAATATCGGGCAAGAAAAGCTTCTACTATCTCCTCCCATGTAGTGATCAATGCTCTAGGTAATGAATGTAGCCATTGCTTCGCTCTCCCTTTCAAGGAAAATGGGAAGGCCCTCAACTTGATAGCATCATCCATAACACCACTGATCTTGAGCATGTCACACACTTCCAAGAAGTTCTCTATGTGATTATTTGGATCCTCATCGACTAAACCATTAAACTGTGCTGACTGCTGTAACATTTGGAAGAATGCTTACTTGAGCTCAAAATTTAGAGCTGTAATAGGTGGCCACACAATGCTAAAATATGTGCCAAGAACTAAGTGTCTGGCATAATCGGATAGTGTCCTCTGCTGCTCATTCTGCTCTGCCATATTATCTGACTCTTCACGTTCTATCTCTGCTTGATTAGACTGTTCTTGCACAGGTTCTTTCCCCCTTCTATGAATTCTTCTTTCAATGTTTGGATTTCTTTCAACCAATGTTGAAGGGTTTCCTCGGGTCATAATCTAGAGCTGCAACCAAAGAAAGAAAAACAAATCAGAATGATGGAAGAATAAGAAGATATGAAATAGAATGAGTGATGAATAGCTAAAATAGAAAAGTGCAAAGTGTTTCTCAAACGCCTATTCCCCGGTAACAGCGCCAAAAACTTGACACGACCCATTGTGTGTTAACCGCAAGTGTACGGGTTTGTCAAAGTAATAATACCCAGGTGAGAGGGTAGTCGAATCCTTAGAGAACAGTGCTTCGAAACACAAAGATTGCTATTTAACTAGAATGGAAATGAGTCGATGGTGATGTGAAAACAAATTAATACAAGTAAAGATAAGAAAAGAACATGAGGCACAAATAAAAGATAGGAGAGACAATCGACGATAAATGGGGCACCTGGACATTGCTCACCCTAGGACTATTGCTTCAAGTGCAAAACCAATCATTATACTTCCTAACTGATGTCTAACGAGTCGTGGAGATCCTTAAACACATGGTCCCAAAACTTAAGGTCAACTGTGACTAACCCTAGACTATGCCCTGGTAGAGAAACCTCTCAATCTCGACACCTCACACTATACTAGGTTGCTTTAGGCTCTAGGGATTCCAAGTGATAAACCGTATTCCCTAATATAGATCTAATCCTTTGGTACAGGCAAAATACCCCTAGTCACAATTAAACCCCAGATACTAAGGATTACTTCAATGCTTCACTCTATTGCTTGCACAACTAAGCCCCACTGGAGTTCGTTTCTTAGCACTTCACTCTATTGTGACCACAAAGAACTCTTGGAACATGGAGGTAGGATAAATCACATCGGACATAAAAGGCGAAGCTTTGCTACCTCTCGACTCACACTCTCCACCCTCTCCAATCTAGTATTGTCTAACCCTCATGGTGTGTCACTCATCCACAAGGATTATCAAAATGGATTCTCAACCCTAGTGTCACTCTAAAGGAAAATCAACTCAACAAACATTCAAGATTGGAACTCAATTAAAAGCATCAATTAAGAAAAGAATAATAAAAGGTCAAAGAAACAATATCATCCTAGGGTTTACAAGTCCAAGTCCCCACTAAGGGTTTAACTCTCTATGGAGCAAAATACAATCAACAATGAAGTCAAAAGTAATGAGATGTAATCCATGAATAAAAGCCTCTTGGTGTTCGTGTCAGTAGTCTTGAGAATTGACCGTGTCTTCTTCAAAGGTCCCCTTGTCAAGCCTAGGGCATATCTTACCAGATCGGTACCGATGAAAGCTCCCCCAATAACTCTCTTCCAAAGAAAACGCGGTGTGAAAGGCCTTGAACCTTTCCAAAAGCCTAGCCAAAGCCTCTCTAAACCTTAGCCGTAGGAAGAAAGATAGGCCAAAAGATGGGGAGAAGATCCTAAAATCGGGCTAAAATCATGACTTAAATAGGGCTAGAGTCAGGCATTCCAAATACCCATGTGAATTTGCAGAAATTCGGTTTTCAGCAGCCTATGACCAATAACCACTACAGTAACTTGCTACAATACCTGCCAAAAACACTCCCAAACCCACACTCTTCATCGAGGCAACATAAACAGGCACATGTCTATACCGTAGATCGCATTGCATCTTCAAATAAAGCATATTTGACGGGAATCTTGCCAGCCTTGCACAAGTCAGAACACATGAGTGTGACTGCTGATAAGTGCTTGAGTAGACATATTTTTATATATGTTTTACATGCATTGAGCATCATTTTTACTGTGGTTTATGTCTCATATTGTGTATTTGGTGTTCTTTTATGCATATAGGTTGTGAATGCCTTAAAAAAAGTAAAAAGGGAAGCAAAAGATAGGCTATAAAAGACACAATGTTGGGAGTTCTTGTTCAATTCAAGGATCAAGACACGAGAGCGCTCATAAAGCGTGGAGATGTGTGCCAACTTCCAAGAAGATTCAAGTCAATTCACTATTTGGAAGGGCACAAAGGCAGCCACATCTTCATATTCCTTCTCTTTATGAAGATTGCAAGACCTCTCAAAGATACGTCAATGAAGAAAAGTTTTATAGCCTACCACATGGATGTGTGCCCGGACATGTGGCCTTAAGAGAAGAGTGTTCGGATCGCGTTTGTGAAAAGTACTGTAGTAATTTACTGTAGTACTGTAGCAAAACTACTGTTCATGCGGCCGCATGGAAATTTCTGCAGCCCACGCGGCCGCGTGGAAAATCCACACGGGCGCGTGAGGGCACGTGACAGACGCGATCTAAGGCCTATAAATAGCCGTTTTGCCCTATTCTTTCTCATCTTTTGTGCGGCTCTTGAGGGGCGAGACGGCTAGGGTTTGGAGAGGAGGTCTTTGCGGCTTTGGAGGCACTTCGTCACCAACTTTGATCGATTCCTTCTCCGCTCATAGCATCAAGGAAGCCACCGGGTGAACCTAGCTCGGAGTGGGTCTTTTAAGACGTCGAAGCTCTCCATCAAGGCCATCAGCTCATATATAAGGGGTTTATTTCTATGGTTTTAATGTACTTTCATTCGTTGATGGTGTGTTTTGTATGTTGCTCCATGGAGAGCTAAAAACCCTAGAGGGTATTTGGGCTTGTGAACCCTAGGATTCTCATCTTTTGTGGATTTGCTTAGTGTTTCTATTTAATCCGAGTTTGATTAAGTTTTAATCTTGTATTCTCATTGCTTGCTTGTTTAATTAATCCTTGTGGTTGATTGGATTTGCATGATTTGTTACTTTGATGTGAGAGAGGTCTCCATTAGAGTTAGAACTTCAAGATTAAAGAGGGTTGAGAGGGTGAGTCATGAGATAGTGGAGTGTCCCCTCTCCCTTCCGATTGAGTGTATTCTATCTCCGTTCCTTAAGCTCTATGCAACCATATTTGGTGTGAGGCGTGAGATTGAAAGATTTCTCCGCCGGGACCTTGTAGGGGGTTAGGATCCTTCGCCGGGAATTAGGGTTGGATCAATCTTTAGGAATCGGATACAACTCTTGGAATCCCTAGAGTGCTTTGCAGTCATATGTGGTGTGAGGTGTTGAGATTGAGCGATTTCTCCACCGGGACCTCGTAGGGGACTAGTATCGGTGATCGGGAGGCCGGATCCGATTATATTTGGATTTCCACGGCTTAACTTACTCATCATAGAAACACTTTGCTTATTCGGTGCCTAATACCTGAATCCTAGGGGGAGCATTGCCCGAATACCCCACTTTTACTGATTGAGATCTCCATCCATTTTACCCTTGCATATTTGTCTCCGGTATTCATTTCTTCGCACATTAGATCACCACACCTTTCCATTTATCATTAGTTTAGAAAGCAGAGAAGAAGTTAGTACTAGTAGCCCTGTTCCCTGTGGATTCGACTACCCACTCACCGGGGTAATTATTACTTCGACACCCGTGCACTTGCGGTTTACACGCATATTCGGACGTGTCAACTGCCTTTTTGCCCCTCCAATTTTTATATTCCATCGAGCATAATGGAGGTTGGCACACGCTCATATGTCTTTGGACACAACTTGTGTCTTCTTGTGTGTTCACTTTAAGATTCCATCAACATAATTCATTCGTAATCTACTTTGGCTTCTTTCTTCTCCATTTGGCTCCACAACCCTATATGCGCAAAAGAACATAAAAACACATGTATTAGCGATAAAATCTGAGAAAAATAATGCTCATCGTAAGAAAAGAATACTTCATATTACTAATACATAAGCACTTATCATTTTTCCATCCTTGGTTGTAGGTATTGCTATAAGGATTGCTTTGTCCTCTTCTTGCATTGCCCACAAAGTCTACCTATTCACTTGGGACTGAGATAGCAATTGAGATAGGATAATCGGATGGAAAATTTGAACACCCACAACCATCGCAACTTAAGATCACGACCACCCTTGGTGAGGTTAGAGTGTCTAATTTCTTGCTCAATGCCTCAACATGGGATGCCAAGGATGTAACCGCATCAATCTCATGAATCTCAGCCACTTTCTTCTTCTCTCTTGCATTCCATTGATAGCTATTCAAGCCTATTTCTTCAATTAGCTGTCGTGCCTCTTCTGGGGTCTTGTTCCTAATGTTCCTTCCACGGTGGCATCAAGAAGCTATTTAATGCTTGGATTTAACCCATTATAGAATGTACAAATGATCATCCACTAGAGGAACCCAGGTTGTGGACACTTCCACAAGAGATCCTTGAATCATTCCCATATCTCAAATAATGATTCTAGCTCCATCTGAACATATGAAAAGATCTCATTTTAAGGCTTCATAGATTTTCTCAGAGGGAAATACCTTGCAAGGAAAGCTTGTACAATTTCATTCCATGTTGGGATGGAAGCTCTTGCCAATGAATAGACCCACTGTTTGGCTCTTACTTTCAATGAGAATGGGAAAACACTCAAGCAAATTGCATCATCCGAAACCCTATTGATTTTCAGCATGTCGTACACTTTAAGAAAGTTTCAATATGGTTGTTTGGATCTTCATCGGCTAATCTATTAAACTCTGTGGACTGCTAAATAGTCTAAATAAAACCCTTCTTCAACTAAAAATTCTGGGCTACAACCAGTGGAGTAATAATGCTCAACTATGTCCCACGAACTATAGGTCAAGCAAAATCTAAAAGTGATCTCTCCTGCCCCTCTTGTTTTTCTGTATTTTCATATTCTTCAACCTCCATTTTATCTTGAAAATTCTGCTCTTGTATAGGTTCCTTTCCCCTTCTATGCAATCTACGCTCAATTTTAGGATCTTCTTCAACCAATGTCAAAGGATTCCCTCAGGTCATAACCTGTAGCTAAAATTAGGAAAAGAAATAATGAGAATGGCGAAAGAAAGAAGTATGAAGTAGAAAAACAATGAAAAAGTGAATAACTAAAGTAACCAACTCCTAGCATTCCTAATATCCCATTCCTCGGCAATGGTACTAAAAACTTTACACACCTCTTGCGTGCGTGTATAGCAAGTGCACGGGTGTCAAAGTAATAAAGTACCCAATGAGGTCGAGTAGTTGAATCCATAGGGAATTGAAGTATTAGTAGTAACTACTTCTCAGTTATGTAGTCGGATCAAGATTATGGTGAAATGAACTCAATCACAAGAATATGAATGTCTCAAGCAAGCAAAAAAGAGTAAAAATAAGGGAAGTCTCAATCAATAAAGATGAGATACCCAGGTAATGCTCTCCCTAGGATATAACATGAAGTGTAAGATTTACCATATGGTTCTAAACCGAGTTAATCGAATTGAGACAATTCAAGAACAATTGTTCCCTACCTCCACGCTATTGATACTATTCCCCTAAGAGGTCCTGGTGGAGAAATCACTCAATCTCACACCTCACACCACATATGACCGCAATAGACTCTAGGGATTCCTAAGAGTACACCTGATTCCTCAGGATAGGCCTAACCCTAGTTCTAGGTGAAAGATTCCTAACCCCCTATAAGGTCCCAGTGGAGAAATCTCTCAATCTCATGCCTCACGCCAAATATTGTTGCATAATACCTAAGGAATATGGAGATAGGATGTACTAATCAAAGGAAAAAGGGGACACTCCACTATCTCATGACTCATTCTCTCAAGCCTCTTCAATCTTAGAATTCTAGCCCTAATGGAAACCTCTCTCTCACCAAACTAACAAATCATGCAATACAAATCAACCACAATGATTAATTTGACATGAAACCAATGAATAAACAATATTGAAACTCAATTAACCTTTGATTTAATCGAAAACATAAAGTAAATCAATACAAAGATATGATCCTAGGGTTCACATGCCCAAATACCTACTAGGGTTTAGCCCTCCATGGGTCAAATTACAAAGCAAATAATAATGCAATGTGGATAAAAAAACCATGGAATAAAAGCCCCTTAAATTCATGATGATGGCCTTGATCGGTCACTCAATGTCTTGAAAGATCCCTCTCCGAAGCTAGGTTATTGAAAGCTCTCTTGATGCTATGACGAAGAAGAGATCTACAAAGTTGGTGAAGAACACCTCCAAATTCACCAAAGACCTTCTCTCAAAACCCTAGCCACTTATCATAATAAGGCTCCGCACACTCTTCTCTTGAGGCCACATGGATGGGCACATGTCCACTGGTAGGTTATGAGCCTTCTCGTCGTCTAACCATCATTGGGAAGATTCTTAAATTCTTCACAAAAGTAGGGACATAGGAATGTGACTTCCTTTTAGCGTTTCCAACTCACAATTTGACTTTAATACTCGTGGAAGTTGGCACACACCCCCATGTGCATGAGCTCCTTGATAAGTGTCTAAATGTACATATTTTAGTATATGTAATTTATACTTCTAGCATGTATTTTTATAAGAATGGATGCCCGTTTTGTGCTTAATCAACTATTATTTTCTTCGTAGGGCATGAAAAAGCCATGGAGGACATGAACATACAATTTGGGCAAAAAAGAGAAGAAAACCAGGTCACAGTACTGTAGCATATTTATTGTAGCTAGAGTACTGTAGCTCCTGGAGAGTTTTTGAGTCAGGAATTGATCTAGGCCATACGGCCTCAATGCTGCCCGCGATTGATACTGTGGCAAGAGAAGCCAATATCTAGCTTGATCCATATGGCCTCAATGAGGCCATAATTGACCCCGGAATGGCTCGACTTTTAGCATTATAAGAAGGCTTTTCTAGGCAATTGGCGAAGACTTCTTCTTGGCCTTTTGGGCCGCTGCTACCACACTTTCTTGAGGCCTTCTAGCCATCTTCCAGTGACGTTCATTATGGGAAACGAGCACACATCATCACCAAGAGGGAGAGGAGCATTGGAGAAGGAGTTGGAGTGAGGTTCTAAGCCACCATTGCATCATCATTCGAGGCTTCATCCATTCAAGGAGATCAAGATCGTAGATGAAGTTTTATTGCCTCTTTATTGTCTTTCTTTTCCTTGTATGTTGTATAAGTATCCCTCATCATGAGGGATTAACTTATTTTGGTATTTGGATGTGTATGAACACTAGGGTCTATTCTTGTGTATGAACTTGGGATGCTGTTCTTCATTTAATTTGATGGTTGTTTGAGATTCAATCATTCGTGCTTTGATTCTTAGAATAACATTTATGGTGAAATCCATAATTCTATTATGAGTTGTATGTGTAGATGTGACCTACTCACGTATACTAGATCTAGGAGAGATTGAAAGGGGATTCTTGTTCCAGCACACCGAGAGATCAGGTGTTGGTAGCCCTCCAATGCTAGGTTTAAGCCGAAGGATAGTAGGTTTACTCCTATTAGAGATTTCCTTGAACTCATTGCAATTGTAGGTGGGTTAATCCGGATGAGATTGCAATTAACACTCGTATGGGATTAGGGGTTAACCACCGAGAAATTGGGTTAACCTATTTATTAGATCTATAGCTCTTAAATGCCGTCAATACACTCTAAACCATCTAAGTTTGGGACTTAATGATAGCCCTAGGAGGATTCCTTATCCGAACACCACCTTCTCTTGCTTGACACCCCCTTGTTTATTTATTTGTGTGCGTTAGTTGCCCGGCCATAGGATTAGCTTAGGTTAGTTTATTTTGTTTTATTTGCTCTTCTTACTAAGGATTATAGGCTTGATAATAGATGAAGAGTCAGTAATAATACTTCCTTGGCCCCATGGAATATGACCCCTGCGTCACACACAAGGTATTACTTGGCAATCCCGTATACTTACAGGGAAGCAATTAAGTTTTTGGCGCCATTGCCAGGGAATTAAAGGAATATTAGGAAAGCTTGAAATCTATTGCTTTAGCCATTTTTCTTTTATTTGTACATATTAATCTTTGTACATATTATTCTTATTTTATTTAACTTTGTTCTTTATATCCTCTTTTGTGCAAGGTACATTTTTCTTGGAAAATGCCAGGGGCTTGGAATTTGAATGATTCTAACTCAATTTCAGCCACTAAAGTTGATGCCCATGTTAACTATATTGAGGGGTAAAGAACTCAAGGAAACCCATGCAGCACAACTTATGATCCGCAGTGGAAATACCAGCCATATTCTTCATTGAATCAAGGGAAACAACCACCACTTGTAAAGAGATTTACTACAGAGGATGTGTTGGCAAAATTCATGATAAATACTGAACAGAGATTTCAAGGCATCAACATCAAATTTGACACCCTCACCACTAAACTTCATGCCTTTGATGCCAAATGTAATGCCCGATTTGAGGTCATCGATGCTACACTTTTGTTGGTGTAAGCTTCTCTTCACAGATTAGAGAGTCGGGTTGAACAATTAATTCAAGAACGAGCAATAGAACTCCTAACCACAAACAACAATGAAATTGAAGAGAGATATGATGAAATGGAGGTGGATGAGAACTTTGGTGTATTGGAGGTGAAAAAGGTTGAAGAAGTGGCACTAATATCACTTGAGCTAGCCCTTAGAATGGAAGTGACTCAAAACACCAAGCACAAAAGAGAATTATTCGGGACAACTAAAGATTTGGGTAGGAGGTTGAAGCCATCCATTGACCCACCGATACCAATGTTGGACACATCCCAACCAAAACTTTACCCTTGGAGGCCAAAATGATTTTTTCTGGGTAATTAATGGAAGATTGATATGGTTGAAGAAGGAGATGTGGATAGGAGGTTTACACCATCCAAGGACCCACGGATGCCGAGTTTGAAAAAATTTCAACCTTACCTATTCCCTTGGACGCCGAAATGATGTTTAAGGAAGCTCCAAGTAAATTTAGCCGGGAATAGAATGGGAGCGGAGAGGATGCTTAAACCATCTAAGGATCCACCCAAGTTCAAGTTGCACAACTCTTGGCCTAAACTTTTCCCATGGAGGCCTAAAGGTACCATGTTCATGGTCTCCACAAGCTCACCATCCCGAAAGGTAATTCTTTTCTTTCATGGAAGTAGCTATGCTACATGTTGCTGAGAGGAACACACCCTCTTCAAGCCTCCTTAAGATAAGAAAGAGGTACGTCGAGCTAATGATGTTAAACAAGCGCTTCTTGGGAGGCAACCCAAGCTTTAATTTTCTTCATATTCTTCTTTTCATATTTTTAGTTAAGTGTAGATTGTGTTCTTGTTAAGTGTATTTTTGTTTCCTTTATGTTTTTGTTGTGTAAATAAGTCCATGCTTGCATGCCTTGTGCATTTTTCTCATCATCCTTCTTGCGATTTAATCATTTATCTTCTTGAGAAGCACATGTTTTGATAGTATTTCATGCACAAAATTGAAGTTTTTAAGCATTTCTTTCAAGTTGGAGGTGTTCTAAATCTCATTAAAGCCTTCCTTATTCACTTGGAAAAGCATTTTTTTTTTAGCTCAAAATGTTTCCTGGGTGCATACGACCTCAATGAGGACCTCACTGAGGCCGTCTTCCCCATCCAGAAACTTTAAACTAGGGCATACGGCCTCTATTAGGCCCTCATTGAGGCTGTATGCACTGTAGATAGGGTTATGTGTTAGCTTTTTGGCCACCTTTTCTCTCTCCTTATTTGTTCTTCTTCTCACCAGATTTTCTCTTTTATTTCTCCACTAATCCTTGCCCAAAAACTCTCATTTCTTCTCCAAGATCGCCTCCTAACATCTTTGAGACTTCGCTCTGATGGTTTACCAAAGTTTTAACTCGCGTTTTCTCAAGGTTTTGTCAGTAAGCTCTTTGATGCCTTAGTTTTATCTTCTTCATTTTTCTTGCATTCTTGGAGCTTATTTGTGGAATTTATCAAGTATTTGGCTTGGTTTTTGTGGTGTGATTGTTGTGGATGAAGTCTTTCTTCAATTTATGTAAAATGTTTTCGATTTTCATGTTTTTGGGGAGGTTCTTTCGAAGTGAACAGTACACATACGGCCGTATGACCACTATACATCATTTTTTTTCATTGTTTCTTCATCTCTTTCACTACATTTTGAATTATATCGGATTCCTCTATGCTTAATTTGGTTTTTCATGGTTTGTAGGAATGTTGTGGATGAAGAAATTGACAACAACCATGGAGTTATATTTACACCACATGGGTGACCACATTTTTGGACAAGAAAACCATAGAGAAAGATGTCATTTTGTGATGAGAAACCTAATTCTTAGGACAAGGACTAGCATGCACACTTTGTTTTATTGTTTAGACTTTATTTTCTAGTTTTTGTGTTCTCTTTGTGTTTTGTTTTAGTTTTTGCATGATTACTCCCTATCTCTCCTATGTAAATTTTTGTGAAATGATGATGTCCCCTTTATGCCTTGCAGGCATTAAGGGAGCTTGGTGAGCCCTCCTTCCATTTGGTGGAAGCCTGACCCGACATGTATAGCTCACCATACCTTATGTTCAGGTCATACCTTGCCCTTTGCACAAGATGAACCGAGGAAGTTCGTTTTCATCCTCCACTTTTATTTTCATTGCTTATTCTACCATGCTTTTCATGATTAGTGTACATTGGGGACAATGTACAATACTAAGTGTGGGGATGGGTGTATTTCATGTATTATGGTCATTGTTTGCATGCTAGTGTTACCCATGATGGCTTTTTCATTCTTGTAAGATTCTTCTAGCATGGATTATTGATTGATGTGAGTTACATGCTTTTTGTACCTTATTGAATCCTAAATCACCTCGAGTATTATCTTGTGCACTGAATCTTATGTTGATGTCCTGGGAATAGCCAACATGACTACTCGATCTCTCTTGTATGCTTAACACACAAATTTGAGTACTTGGCCTTAGAATTCTAACTTCTTTCTTTCAATGAACTCTTAAGAACTTCTAAGTCTTGTTGAGCTAGCCCTAGTTTTGTGGCATGTAGAGTAATCTGAAGACGTGATCTAGGGTGAATGTGAAAAAAAAAGAGAGAAAAAGAAAAAGGAGTCTATGTCAGTATTCCTTTGCTAATGAAGCATAAATGCATATATGTAGACTGTAATCGAGTAGTTGGGTGGCTCTTATGCCTAACTAGCATGTGCACTCTTCAGAAAGATTTTTTGTGCAGTCTACGTTAGTGTGACTCAAAAAAAAATGAAAAAAAAAAATGAAATTCAATTAAATGAAAATAAAAACCCTAGTGATCTTTTCGACTACCTAATACAGGTTTTGAGAAAGAAAAGGGAGTAATTTCAAGTTTAAGAGTTAGAAGGATCTTACTTGTTCATTAAAGTAGCACTTAGCATTTGAAGACTCAGTACTCTTTGCATGTGGAGTGATTAGCATCTAAAGATGTACTAATTAAAGTCAGTAGGCTAGACCAAGTCAGGGCAGATGAGATAGAAGATTCACACATATGGCAAAGTGACACGTCCGAATATGCGTGTATGTACCGCAAGTGCACGGGTGTCAAAGTAATAATTACCCCGGTGAGTGGGTAGTCGAATCCACAGGGAACAGGGCTACTAGTACTAACTTCTTCTCTGCTTTCTAACCTAATGATAAATGGAAAGGTGTGGTGATCTAATGTGCGAAGAAATGAATGCCGGAGACAAATATGCAAGGGTAAAATGGATGGAGATCTCAATCAGTAAAAGTGGGGTATTCCGGCAATGCTCCCCCTAGGATTCAGGTATTAGGTACCGAATAAGCAAAGTGTTTCTATGATGAGTAAGTTAAGTCGTGGAAATCCAAATATAATCGGATCCGGCCTCCCGATCACCGATACTAGTCCCCTATGAGGTCCCGGTGGAGAAATCGCTCAATCTCAACACCTCACACCACATATGACTGCAAAGCACTCTAGGGATTCCAAGAGTTGTATCCGATTCCTAAAGATTGATCCAACCCTAATTCCCGCGAAGGATCCTAACCCCCTACAAGGTCCCGTGGAGAAATCTCTCAATCTCACGCCTCACACCAAATATGGTTGCATAGAGCTTAAGGAACGGAGATAGAATACACTCAATCGGAAGGGAGAGGGGACACTCCACTATCTCATGACTCACCCTCTCAACCCTCTTTAACCTTGAAGTTCTAACTCTAATGGAGACCTCTCTCACATCAAAGTAACAAATCATGCAAATCCAATCAACCACAAGGATTAATTAAACAAGCAAGCAATGAGAATACAAGATTAAAACTTAATCAAACTCGGATTAAATAGAAACACTAAGCAAATCCACAAAAGATGAGAATCCTAGGGTTCACAAGCCCAAATACCCTCTAGGGTTTTAGCTCTCCATGGAGCAACATACAAAAACACATCATCAATGAATGAAAGTACATTAAAAACCATAGAAATAAACCCCCTTATATATGAACTAATGGCCTTGATGGAGAGCTTCGACGTCTTGAAGGACCCACTCGAGCTAGGTTCACCGGTGGCTTCCTTGATGCTATGACAGAGGAGGAATCGATCAAAGTTGGTGATGAAGCGCCTCCAAAGCCGCAAAGACCTCCTCTCCAAACCCTAGCCGTCTCACCCTCAAGAGCCGCATAAAAAGATGAGAAAGAATAGGGCAAAACGGCTATTTATAGGCCTTAGATCGCGTCTGTCACGTGCCCTCACCCGCCCGTGTGGATTTTCCACGCGGCCGCATGGGCGGCAGAAATTTCCACGCGGGCTACAGTGAAATTGCTACAGTATCTTTGAGAGGTCACTCTTCTCTTAAGGCCACATGTCCGGGCACACGTCCATGTGTTAGGCTATAAAACTTTTCTTCATCGACGTATCTTTGAGAGGTTTTGCAATCTTCACAAAGAGAAGGAATATGAAGATGTGGCTGCCTTTATGCCCTTCCAAATAGTGAATTGACTTGAATCTTCTTGGAAGTTGGCACACATCTCCACATTTATGAACTGCCCTCGTGTCTTGATCCTTGAATTGAACGAGAACTCCCAACATTGTGTCTTTATAGCCTATCTTTGCTTCCTTTTTACTCTTCAAGGCATTCACAACCTATATGCATAAAAGAACACCAAATACACAATATGAGACATAAACCACAGTAAAAATGATGCTCAATGCATGTAAAACATATATAAAAAATATGTCTACTCAAGCACTTATCACACAGACATATAAGAGGTGAGATAGGATCTTTCTGTTGTGCATACTGTTTGTAACTCAACATCTGTATATCATTATCCAGTGCTTGTAGATTCTTGTATTTATTTAAGCCGGAGGTAATACATTTAGCCACTTATCATTTTATTTGTTTTCATGATTTATTTGCTTGGGGACAAGCAAATGCTTAGGTGTGGGGATATTTGATAAGTGTCTAAATGTACATATTTTAGTATATATAGTTTATACTTCTTGCATGTATTTTATAAGAATGGATGCCCGTTTTGTGCTTAATTGACTATTATTTGCTTCACAGGGTATGAAAAAGCCATGGAAGACATGAAGATACGATTTGGGTAAAAAAAGAGAAGAAAACTAGGTCACGAACAGTAGCGTAATTACTGTAGTGGAGTACTGTAGCTTTGGTGCTATAGCAAGATAACTGTAGCAATCACTGCAGCACCTGCAGAGTTTTTGAGTCAAGAATTGATCTAGGACATATGGTCTCAATGTTGCCCGGTATTAACACCGAGATTGATACTATAGCAAGACAAGCCATTATCTAGCTTGATCTATACGGCCTCAATGAGGCCATCATTGACCCTGGGATGGCTCAATTTTTAGCATTATAAGAAGGCTTTTCTAGGGCAATTGGGGGAGACTTCTTCTTGGCCTTTTGGGCCGCCGCCACCACACATTATTGAGGCCTTTCGGCCATCTTTCAGTAACGTTCCTTGTGGGAAATGAGCACACATCATCACCAAGAGGGAGAGGATCATAGGAGAAGGAGTTGGAGTGAGGTTCTAAGCCACCATTGCATCATCATTCGAGGCTTCATCCATTCAAGGAGATCAAGATTGTAGATGAAGTTTTATTGCCTCTTTATTGTCTTTCTTTTCCTTGTATGTTGTATAAGTATCCCTCATCATGAGGGATTAACTTATTTTGGTATTTGGATGTGTATGAACCCTAGGGTCTATTCTTGTGTATGAACTTGGGATGTTGTTCTTCATTTAATTTGATGGTTGTTTGAGATTTAATCATTCGTGCTTTGATTTTTAGAATAACATTTATGGAGAAATCCATAATTCTATTATGAGTTGTATGTGTAGATGTGACCTACTCACGTATACTAGATCTAGGAGAGATTGAAAAGGGATTCTTGTTCCAGCACACCGAGAGATCAGGTGTTGGTAGCCCTCCAATGCTAGGTTTAAGCCGAAGGATAGTAGGTTTACTCCTATTAGAGATTTCCTTGAACTCATTGCAATTGTAGGTGGGTTAATCCGGACGAGATTCCAATTAACACTCGTATGGGATTAGGGGTTAACCACCGAGAAATTGGGGTTAACCTATTTATGAGATCTTGACAAGTTCCCTTGCATATACCCCGCAAGGGCACGGGTTTGTCGAAGTAATAATCCCGGATGAGTGGGTATCGTATCCACATATAGTAGGGAATAAAAACACTTAATTCTCTTCTTAGTTATGTGAAAGATGAATAGTGATACATGTGACAATGATTCAATTCTCAAAAGTAATAACTACAAGTAAGATAGCACAAGTAAAGGAGAAGGTAAGGCAATCGATAAAGATGGGGTACCCGGATATTGCTCCGCCTAGGACAATCGTTTCAAGTGCAAAAACCCTCTATTATGCTTTCTAATTAATGCAACAGTGAGTTGTGGAAATCATTAATTACATAGTCCCAAATCTAAGGTCAACCATGCCTAACTCTATACATGTCCCGGAGGAGAGATTGGATAACCTCTCAACCTCGCACTGGCATAGAATTGCAATGAGCTCTAGGGATTCCAAGTAATAAATCACTTCCTAATTATAGACCTAACCCTTTGGTCCAGGTGGAAGGTCCTAACCACAATTAAGCCCTAGATACTAAGATCACTTTTACGCTTCACTCCATTGCACCCGCAACTAAGCCCCAGCGGAAGGTCATCCCTTAGACCATTCACTCTATTATGGCCGCAAATAACTCGAGGAACGGAGGTAGAATCTAACACATCGGAGGAAAAGGGGATGCTCCTGTACCTCTCGACTCACCCTCTCAACCCTCTCCAACCTAGCTTTGTCTAACACTCCTGGTGTGTCACTCACTCACAAGGTTACCAACAAGAACTCTCAACCCTAGTGTCACTCTAGGGGAGTATTCAAACAATCAAGCATTCAAGGTTGGAACTCACAATTAACATCAATTAATTGAAAGCATAATAAAGAGATTCAATTAAACGAATACATCCTAGGGTTTACAAATTCCCAAGTACCCACTAGGGGTTTAGCTCTCCATGGAGCTAATTACAATCAAAGAAATAGAATGTAAAAGCAATGAATCCATAGAAAACCTCCTCGATAGTTGTGTCGATGGTCTTGTGGAGAGTCCTCTACTCATCGCAAAGGGTCCTTCATCCGGCCTAGGATACACCTTGCCGGATCGGTGCCGACAAAAGCTCTCCCAATAACCTTCTTCCAAACAACACGCGATGTTGGAGCCGTAGAACCTCTCCAAACCCCTAGCCAATACCTCTCAAAACCCTAGCCGAAGCCCTCTCTCAAGTTGGGGAAAAGATCGAGAAAAGAATGCTAAAATCGGGGCTGAATCGGCTTTAAATAGGGTTAGAATCGGGGATCCACAAGCCCCTGTGGATTTTTCACACGGGCGTGTGGAATTTTCACACGTTCGTGTGGATTCTCTATTCTGCAGTTTTCTCGGCCAGCTGTGAACATTGCTTCTACAGTACTTTACTACAGTGTTGTCGTAGTGCTCTACTACGGTATCCAGTCTGAAATACTTCTCGAATCCATACTTTCATCGAGATAACGCAAACGGGCACACGTTCACGTCGTGGATCGCTTTGCTTCTTCAATGATGGACAAGTTGATGGAAATCTTGTTCTATGTGCATAAGTCAGAATGCTTGAGTGTGACTGCCCTTGTGCCCCTCTAAATGATTGTGCTAAGTCAAATACGAGGAGATTGGCACACACTCTAGCATCTCACACCAGACCTATGTCTTCGCGTTTGATCCTTAGCAATATTTCCTCCAAAATCGGTGCATTATGATTCACATTGGCTTCTTTCCTTCATAATCGGCCTCACAACCCTACATGTATAAAAGTAACATAAAAACACACATATTAGTGTAAAAACCCGAGAAAGGTAATGCTTAACATAAGGAAAGAATGATTCGCATTCGTATCACACAAGCACTTATCAGATCTCTAGCTCTTAAAAGCCGTCAATACACTTTAAACCATCTAAGTTTGGGACTTAATGATAGCCCTAGGAGGATTCCTTATCCTAACACCACCTTCTCTTGCTTGACACTCCCTTATTTATTTATTTATATGCATTAGTTGCCTGGCCATAGGATTAGCTTAGGTTCGTTTATTTTGTTTTATTTGTTCTTCTTACTAAGGATTGTAGGCTTGATAATAGATGAAGAGTCAGTAATAATACTTCCTTGGCCCCATGGAATACGACCCCTTCGTCACACACAAGGTATTACATGGCGATCCCGTACACATGCAGGAAAGCAATCACTCATATTGTATCGTGATACTTATGTTGCACAAAACTCCCTAAAGGTGCCTCCATAACCTATCTTTACTTCCTTTTCTTCTTTTAAGGCCTTAACAACCAATTTGCACAAAGGAGCACCAAATACACTTTATGAGACATAAACCTTAGTAAAAATAATGCTCGATCCATGTAAACCATATAGAGAAATATGTCTGCTCAAGCACTTATCAGACCTCATAGCCCAAATGTAAATTAAACCAGTCGAGCATGGACTGTAGGAAATAAAAGTTAATTCAGCTAATGATACTGGTATTGTCGTCACAACCTTTCAGGGTGTGACTAAGAAAGAAATAAATGTACCTCAGGACGGGGGCACAAAGAGTAGTAGCCTTAGATTGATGAGGGTCATAGGCAGGATTGGTGCTGAGCCTCCTCCATACATTCTCGAGAGGCTCTCTAATCGGCCAGGAGATCAATAAAGAATCATATGTAGGAGTTCAAGTAAACTTAGTATCATAGAGTATCAATGGAATGGAGAACTCTGTGAGGCTCATCCGCTGTAGTGTGCCAAACACCAAGAACTGAGTGGTAGCTAACACCTCGAGCGCCAGCTGCTCATAGGTGTTGTCAGTGATGAGGAAGAGCTATCTCCAAGCTCAAAGGTAGCTAACACCTCGAGCACAAACTGCTCGTAGGTGTTGTCACTAATGAGAAAGAGCTGTCTTTAGGCTCTTGTGCTCAGCATCTATTGCACATCCTGTTCCAACCCAACCTCATGAAGGACATCCCAATCAATCTCCCTCGACTCGCCAAAGCGATGATGAGATAGTCATGTATAGTGATCCTGGTGTACCTGTGTATGGAAGATAGGTATCAAATCAGTGGACTGGCCTGGCTCCTCACATTTGGGCTTCTTCAAGGATAACCCAAATGATGTATGTTTCCTCAGCATGGTCTGGAAAAGAAGATAACTCAGTTTAGTTCATGGTTTGAAAATTTCAGGGAGAGCATAGTTATGCTAGAAGCTCACAGACTGTGCTCAGCATGACTACAAGAGCGTGCTCCCCCCTTAAGGCTCTGAACAACATAAGAGCACGATCGTGCTTAGGAGATGACCATTTTCCCCGAAGTCCCTAAGAACTAACATGCTCATAATATAACCAAGATCAACAATATTCATCAAATAGAAGCCAAAACAATGTACATTAAGCATTGCAAGCATGATAAGCATAATTTTGACACAAAAAAACCATTATAAATTGAAGAAACAAGGCTTACCAGAGCTAAGAAAAAGTGTCAATAAGTGAGAAGGAAACCAGCGATGGATTGGTAAATAAATGGCAAACTTGACAAGATCTTGGGTGCAAGAGAAGTAATGGAAGAGAAAATGAGCAACGGTGAATCAAAATAACAGTTGGCGAAGAGGTTTTTATAGGAAAGAAGAGGAGGTGAATGGCCACGTGATAAATGCTTGAGTAAGCATATTTCTTTATAATTTTTACATGCATTGAGCATAATTTTAATCATGTTTTATGTCTCATAAATTGTATTTGGTGTTCCTTTGTGCAAATACATTATGAAGGCCTTGAGACAGAGCAATGATAGGTTATGAAGGCACCTTTTGGGAGTTTTTATGCAACATAAGGATCAAGACACAAGATGAGCTCATACACATGGGGGTGTGTGCCAACTTCTAAGAGAATTCAATCTAGATTGTGAGTTGGAAGGGCACAAAGGCAGTCACACTCCCATACCCCAACTTGTGTGAAGAATTCAAGAGCCTTCCCAATAATGATTAGATGACGAGAAGCCTCATAACCTACCGCGCCTATGTGTGCCATCCATATAGCCTCAAGAGAAGAATGTTAGAGCTTTGTTTATGAAGAGCACTGTAGCAAATCTATAAAGTAACATTGTAGTGAAACACTATTTATGTGACCGGGTGAAATTTTCACCCAATCATGTCGCCAATTTTTATTCATATTATAGGTGCCAATATTAATCAATTAATAAAACGATTCATTTTTATTTTTATATTATATTTTTATTTTTAAATCATCACAAAGTTTAATTAAGTAAAATTAAAGAAGAAAATAACTACAGGCTGATTTAAGCCATAGCCACCTGGCGGATTCTAGTCCGATCCAATAATTGATCCAAAGAGCTAAACCCATAAGTTTGGTCATGACTTTCAATTTTAAAATTTGGGCCAACCCATCAGATTTGTGCTGGGTTGAGTTAAAGCCTCAATTTTCTCGGCCAGGCAAACCCCGCTCAATGATGAGAGTGAGGCGTAGATAAGCCAAAAAAGAAAGTCAATGTAATTGAAATGATGCTTACACTCCTCAAGTATCAAAGTAAAAAAAAAAAAAAAACACTTCGAACAACAAAGAATAGAGATACTCTTAGCCTGCAAACCAAAAAATAAAAGATCTTCCATATAAGGATATGGAGAAAGCTCACTCAATCGATAAAGATAAAGGATATTTCCAAAGAATAAGGAAGAGAAGTTCCCTTGAATGATAAAGGAAATAAAAACTACTTTATGTTCAAGTTCAATAGGCAAATGGCATGTTTTTACCATAGACTAGCTATAAGGAGTGGTCCTTATAAGAGTCTTATATGCAATTCTATATGCCTAGAAAGCATCATCTAAATGTTTTGCCTGATCTTTTCTATTTTGCGTAACTATTTTCTCTAAAATTAAATTCAAATATCTATAGGAATCTTCCACTTGCCCACTGGTCTGTGGGTGGTATGGTGCTGCCATTTTGTGGAAGATGCCATAACGCTTCAAAATTTTAACAAATTAGGCATTACAAAAATGAGTACCTTTATCGCTGATGATAGCTCGTGGTGTACCAAATCTAGAGAATAATTTATTCAAGGATTTCACCACTATCCTTACATCACTTGTTTGCAATGCTTGTACTTTCACCTACTTAGAAACATAGTTAACCGCTACAAGGCTCAACCTGTACCCATGAGAACTTGGGAAAGGGCCCATGAAATCAATTCCCCATACATCAAAAACTTCACAAGCTTGATTCCAATTATAGGGCATTTCATCTCAGCGAGAAATGTTGCCTACTCATTAACACCTACCGCAATATTGTATGAATTTCTAGGTGTCTTGGAATATTGATGCCCAATGAAAACTGATTGCTTCCCCACGAGTGTACCGGATCACCAAGTAATACGTCATATAAAGACACGAGGATCGTATTCCACATGGTTAAGGAGCTCCTATTACTCCTTCGTTGCCTATTATCTAACCTAACAACTTAAGTGGGAGAATATTACTATACTAGATGAAATAAAGTAAAAGAAACAAGATTATCACACCGATTAGAGGAATGAGTAATGAGATTTCAAGAACAACAATGACGTGCAAAGGCCTATGGATGTGGATTCCCTTGAGGGTTTATCATGATAAATGTATGAAGGCCAAAAGAATACATCGGTGATTTTGGACCGAGGGAATTCTAGATTAGATCAACCCCGATTTCTCGGTGATTGAACCCTAATCCCATACGAATGTTAAGTGGAATCTCTTCCTAATCACCACCCTTGCGAGTGTGTACCGCAAGTGCACAAGTTGTTAAAATAATAAAGTACCCTGGTGAGTGAGTAGTCGTATCCACATGGAATAGTGCTCAGAAACACAAGTATTACTATTTAGCTATAGTGAAGATAATTTAAGAGTGATGTGAACAATATACATATAAATAGAAATAAAGTAAAGAAGAAAGAGACGCAATAGAATAATAGGAGAGGCAATCGATAGAAAATGGGGCACCCGGACATTGCTCACCCTAGGACTATTGTTTCAAGTGCAAGACCAATCATTATGTCTCCTAACTGATATCTAATGAGTCGTGGAAATCTTAAGGCACACAGTCCCAAACCTAAGGTCAATCGTGACTAACCCTCATACTATGCCCCAATGGAAAGGGATACTCTTGATGCCTCACATTATGTGGGGTTGCATGAAGATTTGGGGATTTAAAGTGATAAACCCTATTTCCTAATATAGATCTAACCCTTTGGTCCAGGTGAAAGACCCCTAGTTCCAATTAAGCCCCTGAACTAAGGATTATTTCAACACTTCACTCTATTGCTCATGCAACTAAGCCCCAGTGGAGTTTGTCTCTTAGCACTTAATTCTATTGTGACCGCAAAGAACTCTTGGAATGTAGAGGTAGGATAAATCACATCGGAAGGGAAAAGGGATGTTGCACTACCTCTCGAATCACCCTCTCGGCCCTCTCCAACCTAGCTTTGTCTAACCCTCATGGTGTGTCACTCATCCACAAGGATTACCAAGATAGATTCTCAACCCTAGTGTCACTTTAAGGGAAAATCAATTCGATAAGCACTCAAGGTTGGAACTTAATTAAAAACATCAATTAAAGAAACACAATGAAAGATCAATGAAACAAAATCATCCTAGGGTTTACAAGTCCAAGCACTCACTAGGGGTTTAGCTCTCCATTGAGCAAGATATAATCAATAATGAAATCGAATATAAAAGCATGTAATCCATAAAAAAAAAACCCCCCTTGTAGTCCGTATCGATGGTCTTGTGGAGTTGCCTCGTCTTCTCCAAGGGTTCCCTCATGAAGCCTAGGGCACACCTCGCCGAATCGATGCCGTCAAAAGCTCCCCCAATAACTATCTTTTGAAAGAACGCAATGTCAAAGGCCATAGAACCACTCCAAAATCTAGCAAAGCCTCTCTAAACCCTAGCAGCGAGTGCCTCCAAAGATGGGGAAAAGATGAGAAAAGGATCCCTTAAAATATCTGAAATCAAGGCTTTTATAGGGGCTGGAATCGGGCATCCACACGGGCGTGTGGAATTTCCACACGCCCATGTGAATTTTTAGGAATCTACTTTTTGTGATCTATAAACTACTACAGTACTTAGCTAAAATACTCCCGAATCCACACTTTTCATCGAGGATACATGAATGGGCAGACATCCATGTGGTAGATCGCGTTGCATCTTTAATACAAGCCACATTGACGAAGATCTTGCTAGCATTGTACAAGTTGGAACACACGAGTGTGACTACCTTTGTGCCCTTCTAATTTGTATATTTGCTCGATCACAATGGAGGTTGGCACATACTCACATGTATTTCAGCACAACTTGTGTCTTCACGTTTGTTCAATCCAAGACTTCATCAAAAATTGCATCCACGATCTAGTTTTGGTTCCTTTCTTCCACACTTATCTTCATAACCCTTCATTCACAAAAGAACACAAATACACATGCATAAATGATAAAATCTGAGAAAAGTGATGCTCAATGTAAGAAAAGAATACGTCGTATTACTAATGCACAAGCACTTATGAAACTCGCCCACACTTAAGCTTTTGCTTGTCCTCAAGCAAAAATAGAACATTAAAGCATATAAAAAAGAAAATTAGAAGTTCTTGGCCTTAGGTTCACAAAAAGCATACAAGGAAAGCATTCTACAAGTAAGGAAAAATTTCAACACCGAATAAGAAAAATCAATGCTCTAGCTAAAAACTTGAATCAAAAAGGACAACAACCCAATATCGTGTAAATGTGTGTAAACTCACTCAAGTCAACCCAATGTATATTCCTCAAAGCTCTAAGTAAGAGGGACTTATTTATTTACAAAAAAGAAAGAAAAGGTAGTAGCTTCACACATCCTCTAAGGTAGCCCTTTCCTAATCGGCCGCTAAGGTGGCTTTCACACTTTCGAGGTGGAACCTCTTTCTACCAGGGTGGTAGCTTTCATTCATTCCATGAGATAGCTCTTTCTCTCATTAGGGCATAACTAGTATCTGACTTATGAGATTAGCTTCATACTTCATAGGTAATAGCTCTTTCCACCACCAATGCTCAAATAAAACTTTTTTTTGACAAAATTAGAACAAGAAAAAAACTAATTTAGTCCCTTAAACATTGAACTCAAGTTTCTACAAGGTTTAATGAGTGAGTAGTGCAACAAGTGTTAATCAGGCAAAAATTTCTAAAAATTCAAGTAAAACTAGAGCATGAGAACATTCAATGTTAAAAATTTTCCTAAACTTAAGAATACAGACATTGCATCTAAGGTGAACCGCCATTGGCTACATAAGCATGAACAATGAAAGCATAAGTATCTTTACGCTAGTGACCCAGACCATGAAGTCATCCCGAAAGCACTTTAAGGCGCTGTTTTGTTACCCGTAAGTAGATGCGATGTAATTTGACTTACAAGTAAAATGCCAACATAGGTTGTTTGGTTTGCTGTGAAAGGATGTATGCTGTGATTTAAATTACTGATTTTGGTCTTTTTGCTACATTTGGACTTACGGACAAATTGGTCGTAAGTCAAAATGCAGGGAATTGTTTGGATTAAAGTCACCCTCTGGGCAATCATGTGACCCTTTCCTCTTTATTCAATCTGTCCATTCCCAGATGCTCCTGCAATCCTGCGATCTTATCTTGCTCATGTTGCCCGATCATCTCTCTTGTGATCCCATCTCTCTCGGCTCCAGCTTGTACGTAATCTCACTTTTCTCCGCCAATGCAATGAATCCGATCTCCCCTAATGTTTGCTATTATCTTAAGGAATTTAGTGCCCACACACCATCAAATAGCAAGGAACTATTTAATTATAGACATTTTCATTGCGCACTACCGTGGAATGAGCATTTGGAGATTTTGACAATCGCTTCAAAATTCTCACATCTAGACCATTCTTTCCATATCGAACACAAGTGGATATTGTGGTTGCGTGTTGCATTTTACACAATTATATTTTACAAGGAGGTAATGATATTTATGTACCCAATGTTGAAGAATGGGAACCTAATGTGCAAGAAGTTAGAACTTAATCCCAAGAACGTGAGGAAGCAAGAGAATGGTGAGCAATACGTGATGCAATCATGGAGGCCATGTGAAACAATAGATAGTGTTTTCCTTTATTATGTTTTAATGTGATAACTAGGTTTAATGTGACATTATATAACTTCATTGGGGTTATAATTTAATGTGGTTGTTTTGTGTTGTTGCATTTTGTATTCCATCTTTTGATAACTATGTTTAATGAGACACTATATAACTTCATTGTCGTTTTGTTGTGGAATTATATTTAATGTGGTTGTTTTGTGTTGTTGCATTTTGTATTCCATCTTTCTTTCTAGTTTATTTCTTATTCATTTATGAATATAAATTTAATGTCTTTTCTTATATGTAAAAGATGGACTCAATAGAAATGACTCATGAAAGCAAAAATCTTGGAAGGAGATGCCCAACTAATTTTAGGTGTACAGCGATCATGACGTCATTTTTGCTCAGATGCTTAGTTGAGCAAGCAAACCTTGGCCTTAAAACTGACAAAGGTTTCAAGAGTACTGCTATCAATACAGTTGTGAGGGCTATTAGTATGAGGTTTAATATGGTTGTGAGTGATACACATGTTATTAATCGTCTTCGACATGTAAGAAAAATATGGCTAATAATAAAAAAACTTAAGAGTTTAAGTGGAGTTTCGTGGGATGATTCAGAGAAGAAAATCATTATGGGCATTGAAGAATTCCAAACGTACATACAGGTAATCTGAAGTTTGTTTTTTATTTTTATAATTGATATTTGTGTCCTTTATCTCTATTTACTTGTCTTTGTGTAGTCACATCCTAATGAAGCGGTTTACATCAATAAGCCCATTGAAGATTATGAGGAGATGGCTATTGTTTGAGGGAATGATTAAGCAACGGGGTCATTTGCAAGAACAGGTTTTGAAAGCTACCAGAGTCTGAGTGTCTGCATGAAAATGACATCAACACCGCCGACGTTGGATTCTAACGATCAACCATAAGGTCTGGATGATTGGGACTTCACTCAATCACAACCCCCTCCGACGGAAACACCAAAAACATCCACTTTGAAGACCAAAGAAGTAAACAAGGGACAAAGAGTATTAGGCGTGAAGAATTGGAAGTCATACAAAAAATCTTCACTGGATTGGACAGGCTTCCAAGTGCCACGGAGACGGACAAAGGTGTACAGTTGAGTAAGAGATTGTACAATAAGGTCATGACTTTGATTGGCTACTACAATAAGTCTGACCTTGGTTTAGCATATGACCATTTGAATGCCCAGAATAATCTGCCAACTGCTTTTATAAACAAAGATCATGACCTTCGATGCTTTTGGATGGATGGTTTCCTTAGGCAGTTGGGGCGTGATAGTGGGGGTCTAAGATCGTCTATTCTTATGATTTTCATATTTTGTGTGTTTTTAAGTTTATGGATATTTCTTGTTTTGTATGTTGTTTTTGGTTGGAGTTGTTGAACTATCTTATGTTTTATGAACATGTTGACAATTTAATGGTGTTAGTTGTTGAATTTGGGTTGTTGAGTCTCAAACTTCTTTGATGAACATGTTGAATTATTAAATATGATTTGTTGAGTTTATATCTTGTTTTATGAACATAAAGATTTATTGAATTTGAGTATGTTGAATTTAGATGACTTTGGTGGAATATTTGAGCAATTTTAGATTCCATTTCAAGTGAGTAAGCTCAAGTGATAAGGACCAATTGATGGTCGTATTAGTAAGTTAAATTCAAGTATATTACATAAATAATTTAAAAAATAAATAAATTTTGAATAAATAAAATTCATTAACTTAAATTCATATAAATAAAATACATTAAGTTAAATAAATAAAACAGATTTTAAATGAAATATTAAAGAAAATTATAAATTATAAAAAATTTTGAAAATAGGGGTAATCTCCACTTACTTTACATGGTGATTCTAACCCGCAACTTACATCAAATCAAACACTTGAAAAGAAAAGCATCATTTTCTTTTATAGGCAACCAAACAACCATGATGTAAGTGAAAATACAGTAATTTCAATTACATGTAATTTGACTTACAATGTAATTTGAAATACGAGTAACTAAACAATCCCTAAAAGAGGGTTTAGGGCATCAATGAAGGGGCCTTTGGCCACCCTTTCTCTACCATAATCTTCTAGGGCTTCAAGGGGCTAGAGAAGGTGGATATGAGGAGCAAGATCAAGAGAGAGAAGAAGGTTGCTATCAAGGAGATCATCAAGAAGCTTGCCGGTGCGATTCGACAAGCTTTCATCACCATCTTCTAGTCAACATTTCAAGGGAGTTTCTTTGGTTTTGTTCGTATTTCATATGTATTTTGAGATTTATTTGTTATTCATGTTGAACTAGACTCCAAGATCACAAGGATGCCGGAAAACCTTGGGATGAACTTTCTTGTATGAAGGTTGTAATTTACTTCTAGTGCATTTGGTTTGGTTTGTGGTTTAAGCTTTGTGTTCATTGATGTGTTAGATTACATGAGAACTCTGTGGTTCAACATCTATGTTGTGCTTGGTTGTGTGACCATCGCCCTTGTACTAGACACACTTAGCTTGGAAGGGATTCATGTATAAATACGCTGTGATGATCAGGTATTTCGTACCCCTCCAACCATTAGGGATAAACCTATATATTATGTTTCACCCTAATTAGAGATGTCCCTAAACGTAATGCAATAACAAGAGGATTTGGGCGGAAGTGATTCTGATCCAATACTTGTATGGGATTAGGGGTTATTCACTGTGACCATTGAGGTTCACCTACTTTAGGATGTCTCAAGGTTCAAAACCACCATTGCCTGTGTAATTCTAGCATCCTTCTAGCTTTAGTAGTCCCGAGGAGATCCTCGCCCGGGGCCTCATACTTTTATTGTTATTTGCTTCCTTAATGTGCTTACATGGTGTGCCTTAGTCCAACCTGTCTATAGTTATTTCTCTTGTTGGTTTTCTTATTTTGTTTTAAACTTATCTTTGGTAGATTAGATAGTGTCGTCTAGGGGGAAGTAATAGCAGCTCTTAGGACCCTAGGAAATACGACCCTCTCGTGCTTATGCGAGAGATTTATTATTTGAGGACCCATGCGATTGTGGATCTCTTCATCCATCAACCACTTATGTATTGTATGGGCCCAAGCATATTGATACAATCTTGGTAGGTCATCAACATACTGTGTACTAGCCATCCTTGTGCCGAGCATGAGGTGGTGGGGAAGAGCACGAATCCCAGGATATACACTAACAACAACTTCATGAAGTTTTCCTCCTTGTTGCCATCTTTCCTAAGCACTAATGTAAAAAACATCCTCATAAGGCAGTCTCTGCTTCAGACCACCCCTTTAGGTAGGAAACTCCTCCTCAAATTCGCATCGATCCTTCTTCCTTCTGAAGTCAATTGCCATCCCGCTACATTGCAAACCAAGCACGATCGACATATCATGCGGCCTGAATTGGATGTAACTGTCACCTAGCCTGAATGTATTAGTATTCTCATCATGCACTTGTAACAACAAATCTAAGACAATGCGCTCTAGGACTATAACCTCCATTTCCATGAAATGTGCAAATGGTGTACGTCGAAGTAACTCCTAATGTTTCCTTGTCATCTTCTCCTTTAGCTTTTGTATGGTGTCCACGAGTGGTGTTAGATAACACCTCCCATTCACAAGGTTTGTGACTTAGTTGGACATGTCATTGATTCCTGCATTATAAAAAAAATTTAGTTTACATGAGATGGTAGTCGTGGTCTTAAATAGGTGCATAGCATGGTAAAAAGGAAGAACAATGTCCTTACGATTTAGAATGAAATTGCGAACTCTATAGCGAAAAAATAAATATGTAACACACAACATAAACATCACATGTGCTTCAAGCTAGGTTACCATATAATTTTGAAGAGTAAATCGAATGTATAGCATAAACTGCTAAAAGTGATGACAATCGTATTCAAATGAAGAAAACACAAAACAAAATCAATAAACACCACATCAAGTGCTACAGTTGAAGACAACTAAATGATTCATTGCCATAGAATTTCAACAGCTTGTCTTTGGGGGTGAGCAGGTAAGCGTAAGCCTAACTAATCGCCAAAACACTACAATTTTTTCTATATGCCCAAATTGAACACAAGATAGAGTAAAAGAACGAAAACACAATGTTTTCTGTGAGAAAAAAGGGTTTCACCCCATACTATCGATTTGTTGTGGATTCCCTCTTGTTCTTTTGGGTTTGCGAAGAAGAACCTTCCAAGGTTTTTCACTACAGTGTCGGCGATGTCTCTAGCGTTTAAATCCTCAAGGTAAAACCTAGGAGTAAAGAGATGGAAGAAGATAGTTTTTCAAATTTCTAAAGTTAGTAATCTTGGAATGCAAATAGATGTGATGGGAAAACAACTTTCCTCTTGAAACCAAGGTAGTCAGACCCAACCTTGGCATTGACCTGCCCAAGTCCAAGGGTCAGGGGTTAATGGATTCGACCAGGTCAAACCGAGATTGAACCGAGGTCAATAATAAAATATTAAAAATTATATTATAATAATTATTAATGATAATAAAAATATAACTTATATATTAATAATTAAAAAGCACAATTAATTAAATATGATATTTAAATTTTTTATTTTATATATTTTATTTGATTTTAAAAATATTTAAAATACAATTAAATTTAATATTTAAATATTTATTTTTATATACAATATTTTTTTTAGAAAAAACAAAATATTAAAAAAACCTAATTGTTTCTTATCCCTCCTCTCTCTCGGGACTCACCAAAGAAGAAAAAAAATCACATGCTCTTTCTCTCCCTCTTCCTCTCTCTCTCCCTCTCTCTCTCTCTCTGTCTCTCTGTCTCTCTCTCTCTCTCTCACTCATTACTTCTCGTCTCCACTCTCCACCAGCGTCTCTCTCTCATCTCTTCTCATGCTAGCCACCGCTTGTCGTCGCTAGCCCCCACTCTCCAACGCTCTTGTGCTTCTTAAAAATTTAAATTTTTTTTCACCCGGTAGATATGGCCAGGTTAACTGGTTTTTGGCTGAGTTATTTCAACACTAAGTCAAAAGGGTAGCCTAACCAGCCTCATGACTGGTTAATAGTTTCTTCGGTTAAACCAGTAAAGCCAGTCTAAGTTTGAAAACATTGCTTGAAACTTGCACAACCTCCATGGGTAATTCCATAATTCCACCGGAGTTCCTCTCTTATGTAAAACCTCCAAACTACCAAAGACAAAGGAGTAATTTAATCCCCAATTTAGCTCCATTAGATGTTGACACACCAATTTGCCAATGTATTCCGCAAGTGCACGGGTGTCAAAGTAATAAAATACCCAGTGAGTTAGGTAGTTGAATCCACAGGGAATGGCGGTTCACCTTAGTTGCATAGTGCATAGTGCACACATTTTTTCTATTGTTCTTGATTGTTATATGCTCACATAGCCAATGGCGGTTCACCTTAGTTGCAAGGATTGTATTCTTGAGTTTAGGAGAATTTCTAACATTGAATATTTTCATGCTCTAGTTCTTGCTTAAATTTCTAGGAATTTTTGCCCGATTTACATTTATTGCACTACTCACTTTTTAAACTCTATTGGAAACTCAAGTTCGATGTTAAAGGAACTAGTTATAGTTGTTTCTTTTGTTAAATTATAAAAAAAAAATGGAAAACGAAAAAGAAAGAACAAAATAGTTTTATTGTTTATTTGTGCTTGTTGGGTGGAAAGAGCTACCACCTATGAAGTATGGAGCTACTCTCATAAATCGGATACTAGCTATGCCCTAATGAGAGAAAGAGCTATCTCATAGGATAAGTGAAAGCTACCACTCCGGTAGAAAGAGCTACCAACTCGAAAGTGTGAAAGCCACCTTAGCGGCCGCTTTGGAAAGGGCTACCTTAGAGGATGTGTGAAGCTACTACCATCTTTGAAATTGTTGTCACTTGTGTAGATAAATAAGTCCCTTAAACTTAGAGCTTTCAGGAGTATACCTTGGGTTGACTTGAGTGAGTCCACACACTTTCACGATTTCGGGTTTGTTGTCCTTTTTTATTCAAGTTTTTATCTAGAGTTTCGATTTTTCATATTTAGTGTTGAAATTTCCCTCACTTGTAGAATGCTCTCTTTGTATACTTTGGTGAACCTAAGGCCAAGCACTTCCAATATTTTCTTCATTGATGCACATAACGTTTTAATTTTTGCTTGAGGACAAGCAAAAGCTTAAGTGTGGGGGAGTTTGCTAAGTGCCTGTGTGATATGAATGCGAAGAGTTCATTCTTTATGTTGAGCATTACTTTTCTCAGGTTTTTACACTAATATGTGTGTTTTTATGTTACTTTGATGCAGGTAGGGTTGTGAGACCAAGTATGAAGGAAAGAAGCCAATGTGGATTACAATACACCGATTTTGGAGGAAATCTTGCTAAGGTTCAAACGCGAAGACATAGGTCGATGTGAGATGCTAGAGTGTGTGCCAACCTCCTCGTATTCGAGTTGGCACATCCATTTGGAGGGGCACAAAGGCAGCCACACTGGAGCATTCTGACTTATGCACATAGAACAAGAGCTTCACCAACGTGCCTATCATTGAAGATGCAAGTGATCCACGACGTGAATGTGTGCCCGTTTGCGTTACTCCGATGAAAGTATGGATTCGGGAAGCTATTCAGATCAGATACTGTAGCAACACGGTAGAAAGTACTATAGCAGCACTTTTCACAGCCGGCCGAGAAAACAAGAGTTTAGAGGATCCACATGGGCATGTGGAAATTATCCACGCCCGTGTGGAAATTCCCCACGGGCGCGTGAAGCATCCAAGCCCATGTAGTCGCCCAATTCCAGCCCTATTTAAAAGCCGAATCAGTCCCGATTTTAGTATTCTTTTCTCCATCTTTTCCCCAACTTGAGAGAGAGCTTCGGCTAGAGTTTTGAGGGGTATTGGCCAAGGTTTTGGAGAGGTTCTATGGCTCTGACATCGTCATTCCCTAGGAAAAAGGTTGGTATGGAAGCTTCCGTTGAGGCGTATCCTATACTGGACGAGGGAATCCTTGGACGATGAGTAGAGGACTTTCCACAAGACCATCAACATGACTATCGAGGGGGTTTCTTTATGGATTCATTGCTTTTACATTCTATTTCTTTGATTGTACTTAGCTCCATGGAGAGCTAAACCCCTAGTGGGTACTCGGGTATTGTGAACCCTAGGATGTATTTGTTTCTTTGAACCTCTTTATTATGCTTTCAATAAATTGATGTTTATTGTGAGTTCCAACCTTGAATGCTTGATTGTATGAACATTTCCCCTAGAGTGACACTAGGGTTGAGAGTTCTTATTGGTAACCTTGTGAGTGAGTGACACACCATGAGCGTTAGACAAAGCTAGGTTGGAGAGGGTTGAGAGGGTGAGTCGAGAGGTACAGAAGCGTCCCCTTTCCCCTCCGGCGTGATAGATTCTACCTCCGTTCCTCGAGTTCTTTGCGGTTATAATAGAGTGAATGGTCTAAGGGATGAACTTCCGCTGGGGCTTAGTTGCGCGTGCAACTGAGTGAAGCGTTGAGGTGATCTTAGTATCTAGGGCTCAATTGTGGTTAGGGACCTTCCACCTGGACCAAAGGGTTAGGTCTATAATAAGGAAGAGATTTATCACTTGGAATCCCTAGAGCTCATTGCAACTCTATGCGAGTGCGAGATGTTGAGATTGTTCGATTTCTCCTCCGGGACATGTATAGAGTTAGGCATAGTTGACCTTAGATTTGGGACTATGTAATTAAGGATTTTCACGACTCATCATTGCATTGATTAAGAAGAATAATAGAGGGTTCTTGCACTTGAAACAATTATCCTAGGTGGAGCATTATCCGGGTACCCCATCTTTATCGATTGCCTTACCCCCTTCTTTACTTTTGATCTCTTACTTGTTGCTTTTACTGTTGAGAATTGAATCATTGTCACACTTATTATCATTGATCTTTTACATAGCTAAGAATCGAATTAAGTATTTTTATTCCCTACTCCCTGTGGATTTGATACCCGCTCACCCGGGATTATTACTTCGACAAACTCGTGCACTTGCGGGATATATGCAAGGGGACCTTGTCACAAGAAAAGGAAAAGTAGAAAACAAGGGAGATCTCAATCAATAAAGATGAGGTACCTGGGCAATGCTCCCCATAGGATCTAACATGAAGCGCAAGACTTACTAAATATTTCTAAACCGAGTTATAGATGAGTTGAGGTAATCTAAGAACAATCGATCCTTGCCTCCAGGCCACCGATACTAGTCCCCTACAAGCTCCCAGTGGAGAAATCGCTTAATCTCAATACCTCACACCATATATGACAGCAATAAACTCTAGGGATACCTAGGAATGGAACCGATTCCTAAAGATAGATCCAACCGTACTTCTAGGTGAAAGATCCCTAACCCCCTAAAAGGTCTCGCAGGAAAAATCTCTCAATCTCACACCTCACACCAAATATTGTTGCATAAAGTCTAGGGAATACAGAGATAGGAAGCACTCATCGGATGGGAAAGGGGACACTTCATTATCTCATGACTCACCCTCTCAACCCTCTTCAATCTTGGAGTTCTAACCTTAATGGAGATCTCTCTCTGACCAAGGTAACAAATCATGCAATATAAATCAATCACAATGATTAATATGACAAGCAAGCAATGAGAAAACAAGATTGAAACTCAAATAGACTAGGATTTAATAGAAAGCATAAAGTAAATCAATACAAATATATGATTCTAGGGTTCACATGCCCAAACACCTACTAGGGTTTAGCCCTCAATGGGGCAAATTACAAAGCAAAGAATAATGCAATAAAAAGCAATGAAAACCATGGAATAAAACCCCCTTGAATTCGTGATGATGGCCTTGATGGGTCACTCAATGTCTTAAAGGATCCCTCTTCGAAGGTAGGTTGCTGAAGGATCCTTTGATGCTATGATGTAGAAAAGATCTATCAAAGTTGGTGAAGAACGCCCCGCAAATTCGCCAAAGACTTCCTATTGAAACCCTAGCCACTTCGCCTTTCTAACGCTAGCAATAGGTCCATAAAGAATAAGGCAAAGTGCTATTTATAGTCATAAACCCCGTCTGTCACGTGCCTCTACAAGACCTTGTTAGATTTCACACCATCGTGTGAGCTGCAAAAATTCCAATGCAACCGTGTGGAATTTTCACGTGGTTGTATGAACAGTGTTTTTGCTACAGTACTGCTACATGATAGGATACACGTCCACGTGGTAAGTTTTAAGACTTTTCATCATCGAATCATCATTGGGAAGCTCTTGCATTCTTCATATAAGTAGGGACATAGGGGTATGATTGCCTTTGTGCCCTTCCAACTCACAAATTGGCTTGAATTCTCTTGGAAGTTGGCACACACCTCCATGTACATGAGCTCTTCTTGTGTCTTGACCCTTGGGTTGCACAAAAACTCCCAAAATGTGTTTTCATAATCATCTTTGATTCTTTTTTCCTCCTTCAAGACATTCACAACCTAATTGCACAATAGGACACCAAATACACTTTATGAGACATAAACTGTTGAAACTAGTTCATTGTGGCTATAGACAGCCTTTTTTGTAGCAGCCTGTACTGTAGCGTCCCATAGCTGTAGCGGCCTGTAGCTGTACCAGCCTGGTACTATAGCATCCAGAACTTTCTATAACCTTCCTTCCTTTCTTCTTCTTCTTCTTCTTCTTCTTTCTTTCTTCTTCTCATTTCCTTCTCATTCTGCCGAGCTTCTCAATTTAGAAAAAAAATTCTCCAGTGAGCTTTTTCACTTGAATCAAAGCATCCACTCCTTTCCTCTCATTCTCTTGAGCTCAGTAGGAGCTTCAATCTAAGGTTTTCTTTGGTATTTTTCTCATATTGCATCATTTTTGAAAATATTTAAAAACCTAGAAATACCGATTGGTTTGGGTTGTTTTTATGCTCAAATCAAAGCCAAGGTCTTTGTTATTCATGTGTGTGAATGTTTGTAAAGAAATTTCTTGGTTAGGTGTTGTAAATTGGGAGAAAACCATTGTTTAAGGGCCGGCTTTACTATAGCAATTTCTTAGTACTGTAGCAATCCATGGTTTACAGTAGCATCAGTAAGTTTTCATTATTTCTTCAATTTATTCGAATTAGAGTGAAGCTCTAACCCTTAGGAATTCATTGGTAACCTTTACACCTAGTCTTGAGCCAATGCTAGGATCGATTTAGGGTTGTTTGGTAGAATGAACTTAGGGTTTCTTTGCTTGGATTTTTGTACTAATATTTTATGTTGTTTGTCGTGATTGGCAACGAGGTGAAGGGTTAGCTGAGGATTAGCTTACGAGGAAGAGGAATCGTCAATCTTGCGAGTGGGACTATTAAGCATGACTCTATTAGAAGATTACTCATATTTATATGTTTATATAATCTATCTTGTTTAATGACATTTTGTAGATTATTATGATTACTTTTGAGAAGTTTTAACTCTGAAATGAATTTATTGCTTGGTGCTTCTTTTATGCAATTTGTGTTCAAAGGAAAGAATTTTGATGTTGTTTCTTGTGTTGGATTTTGTAAATTGATTTGTATTAAAAGCTTGACTTTTGGTCATTCATTATTGGAATCACTTTGGCGGCTCTAAACCTAGCTGCGGTCGAGGTGAAGGTTTAGGGAGGTTTCTATATTACTTTATGCTGGGTGAGTGTTGGGTGTTGCTTTATTCTGGGTTAAGAACTATTTTTGATTTACATGTTTATGATGCAAGCTTTGCTTCATGATTGACTTATTCCTATAATTTGGAACTCTATATTCAGTATTTTCACACTTTGATATTCTAAACCCCTAATTGAGGTAGAATGCCTTCTTATTCTATCTTTCTTGCTATTTTTGTACTAAAGTTTGTTATTATATGTATTCATGTGCTAAAATAGTTATTTTATTTGTAAAGTATCATATTTGGAGATATACGTCATTATTGTGGTATATTTCTATTAGAGTTGTGCTAACCGCCCCTCACTGAGTAACGTTAGTTGCTCACTCCACTTTCCTCTTTCCAGCCCTTTGCAGGTAGTAGGTGCGGCGGTGTGGTAGTTTGCTGAGCATTTACTACTGTTCTCTCTATTGCATTTTCTTTCAGTTCATGTATGTTCATTTTGTTCATGCATATGTTGATGAGACTTGGGATCTACTAGTATGTAAAAAACCTTGTTGTTAGCTTGTAGTATGCAACTCTTAAACCCTTGGTGCATCAGTTGTATGTTGTTATTGTTGTTGCTTCCCTGTACTGAACCCCTCTTATTCTTTTTATTATTGTGTTTACTGTTTTTGCTACTTCTCCTGTGTATCAGTGTAAATATTGTTGTTTTCAGGTTGTTGGTTAGCCTTGCGGCGCCCCGAAGGTTGAGTGGTAGAGTGTCCCTCCTTAGGATCGTCACGAAGGTTATCGCGTCCCATAGGCCCATAGGTTGGGGTGTGATATAAACCATGGTAAAAATGATGCTCAATACATATAAAACATATAGTGAAATATGTCTACTCAAGCACTTATTAGATGTCAATTGGACTTAGAAGTTCACATTCTATAAAGGAGGGGTTTTCTTGTGTTATGACAAAATCAAAGGACTTAATGGTTATTGAGTAAAGATAGGGGATGGTTTGAGCAATTCCTCTAAAAAAAATATTTTCAAAATTAAAACACCCTTTAGAAGTAAAGGAATTGTCAAGGAGGTTCCCCTATCTTTTGTGTCTTGAATAAAAAAACCCTCAACTAATTCATATCCTCACAATACCACTCTTTTTCAATACATATACCCTTAACTCCCACAGCCTGGTTGACGGACTTAACTGCTGGGTGAAAAGACCTTCTTGCCCCTTTGATAATAGTTAAAGCATTATACTCATGAAAATAGGAAACCATCAAATCGTTACCTCCCGATGAAAGCTTTGGAAAACACGAACAACCTTCTTCTTCACCTTTTCAACTGCATAATTATTCAGAGAAAGAGCAACACCGCTAACAAGTCACCGGTATTAACCTGAAGGCACATCATCACCATCTAGTCACCATCTTGCCACTACTTATAGCCGCATCATACCAAGCATAACTTAGGGTTGGTTATGATCCCATTTTCAATTTTAGGGTTTCATGTAATATCTAAGAAGTATCCATTGAATGTATTATTTGGATACATCAAAAATTGAGTATATGTGATCATACTATGTAAATCCATTTGAAATTATGCAAAATAGTGTTTTATGGCAGTGTAAATTCCCTCAAATCCGTGAATTATGATATATCCATGTGTATTTCATGTTTAGAACAGTAGTTGTTTGCTATGCATTTGTGACATTCAATATACGCATTGCTCTACTTTAAATTGTATAGTAGTCATTCATTTTTTTAGTTTTCATCATTAAAGTATCATTTATGTCTTTAACGTGATGACTTTCTGTTTAATTTTTCTAATAAAGATGTATGCCACCCAGTTTCATAATGAATTTATATATTTGTATATGTTGTAAAGTAGATGCAGAATATGGTAAACAACAATCGTAATCTTGTAAATGGATGGTGCTACTTAGCACCAATAGTCTCCACCCTATGGAAATTGAAAAACAAGATGACAAGGTGGTATTGGGAGATCTTGGGATGAACACTATTCGGCCATCTCATGGATGTAGAGCCCATAATTCAAGAAAGGGTTGTGCTTGATGCTCAGATGATGTTATTTGATGAGAAAAGCAATGGATTCAAGTTTGGTGAAAGTTATCTTCAGTTCAGGCCTGAGGATTTGTCAGTTCTACTGGATTTGCAATGTGATGGTCATGCTATAGATTTAAGAGCAAACGAGAGAGAACTACATTGGAGAAAAACTTCTTCTAGAAAGGAATAGACCGAAACAACGATGGTTTGAACAGGACATTATTTAGTTTAGTAGAGAAGAAAGAAACGGACAGAGAGGAAAACTTTGTGAAGTTGTTACTGATTTATCTCTTAGGTTCATTGTTATTTACAAACACATCGTGTTCAACACCACAGTGGTTGGCTGTATATATTGATGACTTGTCATCGTTGGACCAATATGCATGGGCTCAGGCTACACATAAATGGATCATGGATGCTGTACCATGTGTTGCCACCCAAGTAAAGGATAGAAGCGTAGGGAAAGAAACAAACATAGGGTATTTAAGGGGATGTGCAGTTGCATTGAATCTTTAGTTTAATGAGGTAACCAAGACAGGGAAGAAAGCCCACTTCCGAAGAACACCAAGGATTTTATGCTATGGTGAATATAGTTATAAAAAGCAAGGCTCTGTTGCTACTTTGATAGATTCCCTTGAAGGAAAACAGGTATGCCTACTTTGGCTATCATTTTTGATGCATTGTTGACTTGTTAATATTATGCTTTATTGTTTACAATCACACATGCCACTGACAGCTAGCTTCGGCGCATCTAACAGAACCCTTTGTGTATCATTTTTAATGAAATGAAAATCGAAGTCACGTTTGATTGCCAAATCATGTAATGCTTCTTTAAAGTGTTGTTCACTATCATGACGTCGATTAATTGTGGTGATTTCTACATCATCAATTGTTGAAGAGCTCGGTATTGCTAAGACCCCCCTTTCCTCTAGATAACACTGAAGATAGCATGGGGTATGGGTCAAAGTAAACTGTTTGCGAGAATGGATCCCTGCATATGGGGATAGAATTAAAGAGTTATTTTGAAATTTGAATGGAAAAGCTCAATAATAAAAGGTAATGCTGCTCATTAATTATTAACTATGTATAACAATAAGAAACACAAGATATTAAATATGAAACTCTAATATAGGTCACAACTGACAACAAATAAAAAAAATAAGCACATAAGCTATGTACGAGCCATTGGAAGAATCAGATGGACCCTCTATCTCTACCATGTTAGTAGTGACCTCCACTATCATCGTGGCAACATTTTTCTTGAACATCGGGTGTATATTACACATTCATTGGAAATCATCTTGTGATCCAATACAAGAAATCGTCTTATTCCAGTTCGGAATTAAATATTTTAAAATCACATTATTGGCTTCAAGACCCCAATGCTTCCATACCTGTTCTATCACTGCTTCCCATCCCGTCAACACAGAAAAGTCCAACACACAACCCTCTTACTTATACCTCACGATGCAGTGGAGAGAATCCATCCACACCCTGCAAAATAGGCGATACATTTTGGCACATGTAAACCTGAGTCACTCATCCATTCAAACTCATTTAGACAACTACGTCATTTGCATGCATAAGTCACTAATGCATACAAACACCATGAAACCTAAATATACCAAGCAAAGGTTGCAAACTTAAGAGGACAAACGTCGGCCAGCTCTAATAGAGCTTCTCCTTCACCTTCAAATGGACTCCTCAACTGAGCTCTCTCCTTCAAACTAGACGAACAAGGTGAAGATCAACAAGGAGAAAAACATGAGAAGAGATAAAAAATAAAAAAATAAAAAAAAATAATCGTACTTGCTTCTCCTACACATTCTTGTACATATACACCTTAATCGGCCAAAAGAATGATGTGATATGGTGCCAACTTTCTTTCTATATTGAAGGGCACTTATGGTATTTTGAAAAAACTTAATGTGAGCTCTCAACAGCAGGGATGAAGAAGTAAACATTTCAAAAAGGAGGGATTGCTTATTAAAGACTGAAATTATCAAAATGACTATTTAAAAAAGGGAAAAGTCCTAGGGGCTAAAAAATAATTTTCCTTAAGAAGTATTATTATTATTTGAAGGGGAAAAAAGTGTAGGTATTATGACTGGATCCATAACATAGAGAGGGGAAGGAAAGGAAAGGAAAGGAAAGGAAGAGGGGAGTGGCTGGAGATGGAGGAGGAGGGAACGAGATTAGGCTCGAAGAAAAAGCTCCAGGAGGGCGAGGTCGACTACAAGACCAAGGCCGGCACCGCCTGGAGCCACTCATATCTTAACCAGAAGCCCTGGCACCCTCTCTCCTATCCCAACCAGCGCCGCAAGTGGATCGCCGAGCAAACTCACGCCCATCGCGAGCGCCGCGCCGAAGAGATCTCTCGCGAGGTGCATCCACTCATCAAAATGATCATTCTTTCTTATTCCTTTTTATTCTGTCTCTTCCTTAACAAATCCAATCTTTGCAGTTCGCGCAGGAACAGGAGTTTTTTCGTCAGACCGCTCTCTTCTCGAAGAAGGAGAAAGAGAAGGTATTTTTATCTTGTATCTTCTTATTTACTGATTTTGATTGTTGTATTTTTTTTTTTCTTTATGTGAGTATGGGGATGCAATGAAATAGAAAATTTTAAGTAAGATACAATTTTGCTTCTTGTTTAGGTGGAGATTATGAAAGCTGTGAGTTTTATGTATGTACGCCCACCTGGGTATAATGCTGAGAGTGCTAAAGCTGCAGAAATTGCGGATGAGAAAAAGAGACTGGATCATAACACTCCATCCCAAGATCTTGCTGAAACTGCATCATCTTCAATGTAATGCCATCCATATAAAATATATGGTTTCCTCTATCTTGGCTGACAGGAATCACTGGCTGTCTTCAAGACAAGATTAAGTTGCCTTGTTGTTCATTTGATTGCTTTTTATGACATTGTTTCTCTTGTTCTTTAGGCCTGCCCCTGTTTCTGAAAAGGCCAAGACTGGTGGTGATAAGAAGTCTAGGCCTAAAGATGTTTTTGGTCGGACTTTACCTACAGAAGAGGAATTTCAAGTGCTGAAAAATGCTCCTAGGTATCATCTTATCTTGTTTCTCTTTGTTTTTTTTTATAGATATCTTCATTCCATGAAATTTTTCTGGTTATTCAAATGCTCTGAGATAAGGCTACATATCAAGAATAAGAAGGGGTATCCTTTAAAAACTCTAATATATTGAACATGGCTGGTAACCTAGTCCAGTCACCAGTTAGTATTCAACAATTTAAATGTGTAAGATAAATATTGAAAAAGTGCGTGTCTATTATGTTTGGGTCGGTAGTGCTAGTTGAAGTGACTCTTATTTTCTTTTTCACACTTTTGGATTAAAAAAAATCTTAAGTGCTAACACCTTTTCTTCACAAACAATATGCTTAAATTGTAATGAAGTTAATATTTAGGCAATTCACATCTATAAAAAAACCTTTGTTAATGTGCAGGATGGAGACTGGTGTGCCAGTCAGGATAAAGCCCTTTGGAGTTGAAATTCGTAATGTAAGATGTGTGAGATGCGGAACATTTGGCCATCAAAGTGGTGACCGTGAATGCCCTTTGAAAGATGCAATAATGCCCAATGAAGAGAGCCGGTTGAAGAGGGATGATCCCTTAACAACAATCATGGCACAAACAGATTCAAGTGAGGTAAACTTCCCATTTTCCCTGATAGTTTTATTGCAGGAATTGATCAGTTGGATAATCTTGTTGCAACTTATATTGTCTTAATTCTTTGATGGATATAAGTAGAAATCTTTGCAAAGATATCTGCCAAAAACTATGCATATAGAACTCTTTTAGTCATTGCTATGACTGTATCATATAAAATCATATTAAATGCCCTGCTTTTTTTTGCGTTAAATCTTTCACAAATATGGACTTAGAAAGTGCCCCCATAGCATTAGCTTCCTCGAAATGATATGTAGCAGTCATGCCTGTTCGTGGTGAAAAGTCGGCATCAGTTCCCACATTGTACTGTTGAGAAGTTATTGTAGCAGATCATGATTTAGATGGCAATTTGGAACATAGTGGCATTGCATTGGTTTCCTCGAAAATGATATGCAGCGGCTGTGCTTGTTTATGCTGAAAAGTAGGCATCAGTTCCCACATTGTATGGTTGGACAAGCTATTGTAACAGATCAGGATTCAAATGAAAATTTGGAACATATTACCTTCGTAGGTAATAAAGTAGAATTCATATAGATTGGGATTAAGAGAAACATTTGTATTTTTTGTTTGAGAGAAACATGGAAATTGATAAAAATAGCTATGGGATGGTATCTATTTTAGCTAAAGAGCATAAATAAAATATTAACACACTAAGAGGAAAAAGGGGGAATTTTGCTGGGGAACCCAGAAACAACAGTGGATGGCTATTATGAATTTTGGTGCACATCGAATATGACTCAATGTCTATTAAGCACCAATTGGAAATTAGCAGTAGTGATGCAAAGAGTGGTTGATGCAGAAATGGTCTGATACCTTAATTGTCATTTGGTGGAATGCTTCATCTTTTAGAGTGTACATGTATTTTTAGTTTTGGGAAGAAAAATGAAATAGGAGATGATTTAGCTTTGGTTTTGGTTTGATACCCATGGCTTACAAAACAATGCAGTCTCTAGAACTTTTGTTGTGCACCGTCGATAAATAATTTTATTTCAAGGATTGTACTTAGAGTGTCACCTTGCAAGGAAGATTGCACTAATTTTTCGTTTTGCCTCTTGGGGATGGAAGAGAAATATAACCAATGATACATCTAAGATTAGATGGTGAAATCTTAAAGGCAATGAGCAATTGGAGTTTAGTCATCTATTGATACATAAGTATAATTGTATGATTCAAATCTCATGTGGGTGATTCATCTAGTTTTGTTAGAATGATGGTTGAATACATAGTTGTAAATCTCTTTTTCTGCATCCAAACTTTCACAATTCTTCCTCCTTTTCTTCTTTTATTTTTTCTCCTCTATTTCTTGAAATAAATGCATTGAAGCAATGCACAAACAGACAATACATACGGGATATGGAAACCTTGCATTCCGGAATACCTACACAATGATAAAATTGGCCCCTTGGCAGGATCAGTTGAAACTGTTGACTATATCATATATAAGTATAGTTGACCATCCCATATATAACTACCCACTTACGAAGGGATAATGATTGGATTACTTAATATCATCCCTTTCTTTTCATTCCTTGTAATCCATTGCAAATTATTACTGTTAACACAAAATCCTCTCAGAACACAAATGCTGAATTAATGTGCCATGGAGGTGAAGTCACTCCATACTTGAGGCTTAAAAAATACTTTGGCAATTTGAGAGAAGTTGACAGGAAACAAAGATGGAGATAGTATGGCTGGCTGCACTTGTCTGACCTTATTATTAGCCCTTTTAGAAACATCATGACTCAATGATTTGATACTTTTGTTACCTTTTCCAGTCCTGCCTATATATGTCCCTCAGGGGTGGCACCTTTTTAATGGGAAGAAGGCAATCATCATTTTTATTAAGAAAACCCCTTCCTATTGAAGTCTTCATCTCATCTCATTCTCCCCACTGTGGGAGAAAGAGGTTATAAAAACCACAGTATGGTATGGGAGCTAGAATCTTGGGCACAAACTGCTTTATTGAGAGTGTTAACTCTGCGCATGATACCTTGAGGCTATTGCATCCCTTCACCGCGTGACAATGGAAATAGTTCCAGCAACAATCCTTTCAGTAGGTATTGTGAAATACTTTTCTTTGAGCAAATCTGTATGTCCTCTTGCATTAATGAACATACATACACCTGAAGACAAATATTTCACACTGAGAAGTGAACCTGTGACTATGTTGTCCTGAAGAAAAGATGGATGCAACCCAAAGGTGGCATTTTGAAAGTATTGCTGACTTTACATTTAGGTTCTTTTCACACATGAGGGTCTCTCTCATTAGTGTTAGGGTAACTAATATGGGGCTTTGGAAGGGCTTCATTCTGTTGCCATGTTTTTTAGCCTTGATTGATATGCATACTAGCCTTGAGTTCTTGTTATTAGCGTGAAAATTTTCTATTCCGGTACTGTCCTATGTATCATTCTTGTGCAACCCTGGTTTTCTGTTTGGCTTATGTTTTGTTTCTATCAGCCTTTGAAATGGGAACTGAAGCAAAGACCAGGTATGAGTCCTCCTCGAGGTGGTTTTGAACCAGATGATCCCAACCAGCAAATTATAGCTGATGATATATTTGATGAATATGGAGGTATAGCAGTTGTTTTGTAAAGCATATCTTTATATACTAGTGCAAGTTATCAAGGTCAGTGTATTTTCTTTTGGTCATTGTAATAGGTTTCCTCAATGGTAGTGGTATTCCTGCTCTGCTTTCAAACTTCTCGGCCAGCAAAACTAGGAAGCACTCGAAACATAGAACAAGGAGCAAGCATCAATCATCAACAATACTTGGTGCTCAGTCCAACAAGGCTCAACATGACAAGCATTTGTCCTCATTATCATCATCTTCTGATTCTGACACTCGCAAGAAAAGGAAATTGAAGGGCAAGCATAGAAAGCATAAGCGGCGGCGCTCAGAATCAAGTTTGTCTCAAAGTTCAGACTCAGATTCATACAGCAGACGACACCATCATAGGGTGCACCATCGGCACCAGCACGGGCATCAGAACTCAGGTCCTACATACAAGTCAGATTAAGCAATGAGCATACTTGACAAATGAGACGATTCATATTGAGACCACATTGTGAAAACTGTAACCTGAAGAACATCTTCTCTGGCTATTCTTGCATTTCCCATCATCACTGGCTATATGGAGTTACTGATCTATATGTCCGTAGATGAGGAAAAGGCAGTATGTAGGTTCTTTTGTGTGATCATGAAATATGAACAAGCTGTAATATTCCTGGAAAAAGGCTGAATTTCTGAGCTCTTTGTATTCATGCTTTAGTGAACGGAAATGAAGTGTGGAAGTAGGTGTGTTCAATTGTTGGTTCACAATTAAACTGAATTTAGATAACCATCTTTACTGTTATCTTTGGGGTTAGGGTTTCTATGAAATCTCAATATGCCCTTGTCTCTTTTTTACTATGCCATTGTGCAAGGACACAGCTGCGGTCTTGCCTCAAACGAAAACACCATAACAAAAGACTGTAGTAACAAAGCCTGCAGTAGGCCACTGTTTCTAAATTCTAAACTTGGATGAAAGATTACAACCCCAGGAAGTTTAACTGCAGCATAAGCAAGTCTTGCTCTACATAAAGTTGGATCAGAGTGCTTACAACATCGTGAACATAAAATACAAAAGGTTAGGAAGAACAAAAAAAGGGCTCAATTTGTCTATCTTAAAACAGATCATTTGGATTTCTGAAAATGTGAAGACACCAGCCTTGCAATCTCAAGCATCCCTACTTTGTCTCTCCCATCAAATATGCTCTTGAGCATCTCATCACAAAGGATTTCCCTCTTGTTTGCTGGGTTCTGATCATAAAATATTTCCAAAAAAGAGCTCATATTTAGCATAATCAATTTACAACACACTGAATGTAGTCAATTTCAACTAAAATAAATAACGAACATATACTGATTGGTTATGAAATGCAAATGGAAAGCATTTGGTGGTGTACTTGCATGATGCAGAAATGAACCTGCAGCACAAAATATTAAGACAACATAACATAATACCGAAGATTTCTAGTCTGTCCACATTCCAGATTTTTACTTTGTTGATCGTTCAGCATAAAGCTTTATATTTGGAATCAACCAATTGTACTTATGTTGCAGCAATCGGATTTACCTCTGTATGGTCGCTTTTATCCTTCTTTTGTGTTCTCCACTTATTTGGTTCCAATGAATTTTATATAAAAAAATTATTAGTGGCTCTAATGCAGAAAGCAGATAGTTACATAATTAACGAGGATATTACAGAACAAAATTGTTCTCTTGGCATGCTTGGTCAATTATTATATTTGAATTATGACTTAAAAGCATCACTGTCATTCATAAGTCAATTCCACTTCTGAAAATGCATCTAGACCATTGCCTAAGGATCTAGCATTCTAGATTGTAAGCTTCATATCTCACAAGAATCTAAAAAGATGTCTGAGTTATGAAAAAACTAAACGATGATGCAATCAACGGATTCAAGCAACAAATAGCAAATTTCAATGGTAGTAACATTAAGCCTCCAATTAACCAAAGAAGTAAAATATACATGTTAGTTAGAGAGAGTGAGAAAGAAGAGCCCTCACACAGCATACAATGATATGAAGATATATCCTAGGGTTCAGAAACAAGAGAATGAATGGATCAATTTGCTATTAATATCCAAAACTTTTGATGATAAATCAAAACAGCAAGAAACAAGTTATGGTGCTGGTCTTGAAGACCAAAGTAGATTGCTTCCATTTTCAAAAATGAAGAATCATCATCTAGGCCTTTTATTGACATCACTAGTAAGAGATCAAGCAAAATATCTGATTTTCCACTGCATAAGGCTGGATATCACCTCAAATTCCATTGTATAAGTGAGATTAAGAGTTACACTATGCATGGATCTTTGTCATGCTTTGTGACCTATCTAAAGATTAAGCATCATCAACCACCATGAGTTGATGGCTATTAGAGAAGGAACATCAATGAACAATTCCAAAATTTTTTGAAATATTTGGAACGACTTATAAACTTGTTGCATGCATATGCATAGTAGTTTGAACAAGATATTAAGATCAATCAGCCCAAAGCAAACCCAGAATAAATTTGGCACACAAATATCTAGGCTCTAGCCTAGCAATTGAGCCACAACCTGATTCTTTTAAAGTGATATCGAAATGAAGAACAACATATCAGTAAGGAAGAATACTTAACACAGCAGCGAGAGGCTCCTGTATCTAATATTTCTCTTAATGGATAAGATTTCTCATTAATTTCTACTATTGCTATGAAGTTAAGAAGATTATTCTGGATGGCTATGAACCTCTTTCACAGCCGTAAGTTTACACGGTCTCAATGATACTGAAGAAACTAAATTATGGGTAAAAACAAGAAATATTGTCTTAAACAAAGAATAATATCCTCTTCCACTTACTTATGTGACCCCAGTAATATCAAGAGAACTACAACTTGTAGTAGGAATGAACTTTGTGCATTCATTCAAAGGAGTTAAGATAGAAGGCGGTTCAGTGACCTTCTATAGAAAGGTTGATATCCTTCAAACATCACCAATCACCAACAAATCTTTGGTTATGGAAGAAGTAATGACGATCAGCCTAATTACAGAATTTCAGGTACAAGATTATTTGTTTTATAATATTAGTAATCTTATTGATTTTAAACAACAAATAATTCCCACACTCAACAAATTAGAGGAAACTCAGATCATTGGAAATAATACTCTACATCATCGGCAGAAAAATAAAGTTTTCTGTAAGCTGGACATTATAAATCCTAATATATCCATCCAGGATAAACCAATAATACCTTCCCCAGAAAGGGCAGAAAAGTATAAAAAACATATTTCAGAATTAATGACCTTAGGAGTCATAAGGCCATCGAATAGCCGACATAGAACTGCAACATTCCTAGTAAACAAGCACTCTGAACAAGTAAGAGGCAAAAGTAAAATGGTCTACAACTACACAAGACTAAATGATAATACATACAAAGATCAGTACTCTCTACCAGGTATTGATTATATATTACTTAAGATAAAAAAAAAAAAAATCTATAGTAAATTTGATCTAAAGTCAGGATTTCATCAGATCATGATGGAACCGAGTAGCGTTGAATGGACAGCCTTTATTTGTCCTCAAAGGGCATTTTGAATGATTAGTCATGCCTTTCAAATTAAAAAATGCCCCTGCAATCTTCCAAAGAAAAATGGGCAACATCTTTGGTAAATATTCTGATTTCATCTGTGTTTATATAGATGATATCTTGTTATTCTCCAAAGAAATAAACCAACATGTCCAACATTTACAAAAAAATTTTGACTTATGTAAATCCGAAGGCTTAATACTGTCAAAAACAAAGATGAAAATTGGAGTTTCTCAAATTGATTTTCTAGGACTAGAAATTGGAGACGGGATACTCCAACAACACATCATCAAAAGTATTCTGGAATATCCTAGTAAACAGCTAGAAGACATAAAAGGTCTACAAAGATTCTTAGGAATCTTAAATTATGCAAGGAATTATATTCCAAACCTGGGTAAATACACTAGAATTTTCTACAACAAATGTTCTATGAAAGGAGAAAGCAAATTTAATCCTCAAGACTGGAAGATGGTAAATAAAATCAAAGAGGTAATATCTAAGTTAACACCTTTGGTTTACAAAAACCACATAGTTATATTATTATTGAGACTGACGGATGTCTAGAGGGATGGGAAGGTATTCTAAAATGGAAACCTTCTAAGAATGAGTCACCCTCAACAGAACAAGTTGCCTGATATTGTAGTGGAACCTATAAAACCTCAATAACTGCAATAGATGCAGAAATAATGACATGCATATATTCTCTTGAAAAATTTAGAATATTTTTATATAATAGAAACAAATATACACTAAGAACTGATTGTTTAGCTATAGTTAACTTTTATAATAAACTAAATAAAAAATCATCTATTAATAGATGGGTAAATTTATGTGATCAGGTAACTAGAACAGGTCTTCGAGTGGAGATAGAACATATAAAAGGAAAAGACAATCTAGGAGCTAACAAACTATCAAGGATAATAGCAACTAGTCCTTACAGATAAATGGTAGCTTCAAGCAAACAGCTGAAAGGTAAAGAATTACCCAAATACATAGAAGGAGCTAAAGAAAACTTCAGGATTCGTTATGGTCTTGAGATAGATGACTAACAAAAAATTATCACAAATGCTCTAAGGAAGGCTTCAACTCCAACAGCTAAAATTGCTGCATTCAATTCACTATGCCATTACTTCACCAAAGAAATGAAAAAGGATTATGAATACTTTGTAATCTTTGAAGGCAAAAAGGCTGGAGTCTACCATACTTGGGAAAATTTACAAAAAGTTGTGGTAAAAAGAAACACTCCACAAGGATGGAGAGGATTTTATACCCAATAATCCGCAGAAATAGCATACAGGAAATACTCAAAACCTGAAGGATCAACACCTATCCTACAACACAAATCCTCTATCACCAGAATGGAAATTACAGAAGAAGATCAATACTCCCAACACCAAAGGTTTGCTACACTAATGAATCTAAAACTCTCTTATAGACAATAGTAGCTGGCAAATCTACCAAATGTGGTACAAATTATAATTAATAACAAAGTAAAAGAAGACTTTTACCTGGATCTAATGGTATCTCGAGAAATAATAGGAGATTTAAATGAGAACGATACACCTGGATTGGACATCGTCTGATATTTCGGGCCTGACAGGCAAAATCCTTATACTTCCTCAATATTGCTTGCCAAAATTGGTTTGAAACATTTCCAGGTAAAGCCACTTGTGGGAGAATTGTTTTATCATGGAATGTTATTACTACTAAGCATCTCACAAGGCGAAGAAATTCCTGAATTTTTTGGACCGAAATTAAGAGATTTAATTAGAGCTTATGCAAAAGGAGAATCCTGTGAAATCCACATTATCTCTGAAATACCAAGATGTTCAGGAAAATCAATATTACCTGCGACACATGATATCCTACTCAGCAGATCTAGACTACATTGGCATAACTATACCAATGGGCCTTTTGACCTGAAAGACCTTAATGAACAACATACATATACTAATTACTCTGTCAATTTCAAAGGGTCGTCAAATGATTAGGAACTTCTAGGAGAAACTCTTACAGCAAGAGTATGGGTGGTGTGGCAATCAGATGTAGAAGCAGTGGACCAATTCCTCAAAGAACAACAGAAGGATTTGGAACCCACAATCAACCTGTAGATTTATCTAATGAAATGGACCTTGATGAACAAGATGAGATAGATTAAAATGTTTTCTCTAGAAGAAAATGTCTTTTACCAGTAAGAATAGACTATGTAAAATATTCAGTTTTCTCTGCTAATGTAAAAAGACTGAATTACCATTGCTTTTGTGTGTTGGCAAGGCTAGTTTTATGTAAAATATTCAGTTTTCTCTACTAGTGTAAAAAGACTGAATTAACCTTGCTTTGTGTGTCGGCAAGGCTAGTTTTATGTAAAATATTCACTTTTCCCTCTATATAAGGGAGACAATGTAATGAAAGAAGGGGATAAGTTTTTTGTAACAAGTTTGCTCTGAGAATTCCCGAGTTTGATCTAAGGCCTCTCTTCTGCTTTAGTACTCTGAATACAAGAAGATAACTGCAACTTGGAAGAATCTTTGAGAGGTAATAGTCTTATCCCTCTTTTTTCCAGTTATCTATTCTATATGCTTCAAGTATTCAGCTACCAAATTGGGCAAACCACACACACACACAAATACTTTTTTTAGTCTTAATAGATTAGCTTCCCAAGCTACCAACGGCTTTTAAGACCAACTGGAGCAATTAAAATGTGCTTTCAGCTACCAAATTCAGCCAACCATAGACACTCACACATGGGTGTGAGTAAACACACAGACGGACATTTTATAAGTTAGTCTGAATAGATTAGCTTCCCAAGCTACCAAGGGCCATTAAACCAACTGAAGTAATTGAAATGTGCTCTTCTCCAGACATAAATTCAAACGAATAGAAAAAATGTTAATAGTAGAAGAACAAGATCATCAGCAACTTGGGATAGTGCAAAACCTCAAAGATATACAAATGGAGAAAATAATTAGATGCAGATCACGCAACTTGAACGTGTTAAGCAGATACACTACTAAGGTGAACAGATAATGAAATTGTTCATGAATTGCTGAACATTTAGAAGCATATCAAAAGGCAGTGAAAAAACAAACAAATTCCACCATGTATACGGTTATAGAAGCAGGCAAAAATCACCAAAAACAACCGATCAAAAGATGATCACGCAAACCTCAAGAAGGCATTAAAATTGAATTTTCACAGGTCAATCATCATATGGAGGCATGGCACCATGTCATGAAGAAAAATAAACATAAAGCAAGAAGAAACCTTGAGTTGGCGGAGCTTGATGTGCTCCCAGATCTTCTTCAACGCATCGGGGCGGGATACCTCAGGAACGGCCAGAAAGTCACGCATGGTCGGAGACACGGCCACCGGCCAAAGGATACGTGCAGAAGTTTTACCTTTTTTTATATTATATTTATTATTTACCTTTTTTGTTTATTTTAATTTTATAATTGGTTTTTTTTGGATGTAATATTACATTTAAGTCTTATGTTATGTTTGGAGTGGGGGTCGACAAGGGAAAAAAAAGTAAAGCTAGGGTTTTGGAGGATCAGAGTAACCCTTCCCTCGTTTGGATAGATAGTTTTAATTTAACGAAAGGAAAAGAAGGGTTAACTCTAACCCTCCGAAACCCCCAAGAGTAACCCCACTTTTTATGGCCCCCTGATTTGGGGTGCCGAGGGAAGGAGACCCTACTAAAAATTTTAAATTTTTTAAAAGATCTTAATACCCTTTATTTTTAAAATTAATTAAGTAATGGCACTTCATAAGTTTCATCTTTCACTTTTTCAATCTAATTTTACGTTAATTAAGTATTTACATGACACCCATCACATATCCTAGTTTTTATGTATTTATTTTGTTTGCTTATTTGTTTATTTGTTTGTTTATATTTTGTTTTTTATTTGTCAATTCATCCTTAGTAGAATTTATTTCAATGGAATTCTTTGCTATCCAAATTTTATTTGAAATACAAATAAAATTTAAAAAATTTAATGAGAAAAAACTAATAATTATCTAATTCAACATGATTATTATGCTATAAATTAAAATATTAGTATAAGTTTACTAATAATATGATAAAGTGATCTTGTGATGATCTAATAGATTTGTAGGAGGAATTGGAAACCGGGTCGGGTTGGGTGCAGGTTTTGCCATACTTGCACCCGTACGCGCTACCCCCGTCCCTATACCCGAACCCAATCCCAAACCTGGCGGGTTTTCAATACCCCAAACCACACCCACACCAGATGGATAATCGGGTACCCACTGGGATACCCGCCCCGCCATGACCCTATTTAAAAATATTTAAAATAAAATTAAAATACCAAGTATAAATTAAAAATGTCAAACCAAAATCTTAGTTTTTTTAATTTGAATGAACACCATACACTAAGAATTGAAAATAGACATTCAAATCAATACAAAATAGACATTCAAAGTAAACATAATAAGAACCCTAACAAAAAAAAATTGAATATATATAATTGAGTATATTTATTAATTGAATTCGGGTTGGGTTCGGGTTCAGGTTGGGTATCAGAATTCTCATACCCGCACTTGCACCCGCTTATATTAGTCAGGTTTTACCTGAACCCGACCCTAAACCCGGTCAAACCGGGTTTTACCCGTCAAACTCGGGTCGGATTGGGTCAAATTTGGGGATTATTGCCATCCCTAATATGATATATTTTCAAAGAAAAAATAAATGACGATATTTGAAAATAGACAAAATTAAAGTATAAAAATAAAAAGCAAAATAATAATGATAATTATAATAATTATAATATTTATTAAAATAATCTATTTAAAGAATGAATTTATTTGAGATATTTATAATGCATGTGATTTTTTATTTAATAATAACGGTATAATTGGTAAATCATATTATTATATGTTATTATCTTTCCTTTCCATAACCAAACAAGGTTTATCATGCAACCCTCTTTCCTTTCCCTCTATAAAATTTGTCTATACAAACAAATTATTAAAAGGTGAATTTAAGAATATTAAAATATTATTAAAATATCTCAAAAATAAATAAAATATTATTAAAAGGTGAATTTTTTGTTTATATTTATAATAATTTATTTTATTAAATAATTTCTCTAATTATTTAACAATGGGTTATATGTCATAAAAGAATTTATTATTTTAGATATAAATTTATATATGCGTGCTTATATACCACAAAATAATTTATGTTCTAATTTATTTATCATAATTGAACTTTGATATTCATATAATATTTCATTTATCTTATTGTAGGCTCGAAGAAACAAGCCTCTAATGTTAATTACCCCATAAAAGTGCATGGGAACCTCCGATTAAGAACAAGTGTGAATGAGAAGCGACAAATATGAGAGAAATTAATTTGATCAATTACATAAATTTGATTGAAAATACAAAGATTAGAAAACTCTAACTTTCATAATTCTATTTCCCTAATTTCTCTCTAACTTTACATAATCTGAGTCTATTTTGACTTTGTTTTATCTTAACATTTCGCCGAAGATCACGCTGAGGATGTCTCCTTTGATTTTGTTGACCTTGATCTTTTTTTTTTTTGTTGTATCTTAAATATCAACTGGATTTCAAGTTGTGACTTCTCTATGTTTGTGAATCACAAACTTGATTTTATTTGATTTATAGTTTTGAAAACCCCGGTATTTTACGCTTGTGAAGCTTTTAGTCTTGGACTCATGAAGTTCTTTACTCTTTGACTTTTGATGTCTCGAGATTTCTGAACTCATTTGTCTCATAATTTGAACTTTTCAAGCCTCGACTCTCCTATGCTTTTGAGCCTTAACTTGTGCATCTCTAAGTCATGATCATTCATATGATTCGATCATTAGCTTGATTGCTTTGACTTGTTTTTTTTTTTAAATAATATTTTGTGGATTTCGGGTGGTGATCCTCGTTTGTTTGTGAATCATAAACTTGATTGTTTTTTTTAGTTTTGGAGTTTGAAGTCTCGATGTCTCACACTTTGTGAAGCCTCTTCTTTTATCGTTATTAAGGAAAGTTTTAATCAATTCACTTGAAACATTTTTTTTTTGTTGCTCAAAGCTTTTTCTTTTACTTTGAGAAACTTTTTTTTTCAGACATCACTTAGGGAACTTGTTTTCACTAGTTGAGCTTTTTTTTAGTCAATTTGTGAGAGCTCTTTTTTCCCTGTTTTTTTTGTTTGACATGTGAGGTGTGAGCATCATTCAATAATTTGTTTCTTGCTCAGGAATGACCACTATTTTCACATTTGGATCTTAAGAGATTTTTACTTAAGAAGGTTTTTTTAATTTTACTCACTCAAATATTTTTTTTTTCACTTCATCAAGAGGGGTCTTTGTCAAGGCCCGACCTGAGGGTCCCACAAGTGACATACCGCCATGATAATTAAGGGAGGTCAATACTGCCTCAATTCTAGATCATCATAAGGCTGACTTAATACTTGATCAAAAACATTATAACCAATCGTAAGGAATCCAATAACATACTGATAAAACAATTTTCGATACATGCCCAATTAGGACAATTTGAAGTCAAGCAAACATATACAACCACATCCCAAAAATACAAAACTACAACCTGAAATACATAATCATCAAAACATCCTAAAATCTGGGTATGGTTTCTCAGACAACACTGGACAATAGCAACATACATGAATACTCAAGAAAGTGAATTATACAAATAAGTCGACACCGTACCCTTATGGATCCCACACCCTACATGCCAAGTATTGGAATATATATGCACAAACTAAAAAATAAATAAATGCACTAAAATAGACTCTTGTCAAGCACTTTGTGTCCGCATCGCTTCGTTGAACTAACACTTGGGGAAAGGAAAGAGGGAGGGGTGAGCAACCACAGCTACTCGGTGAGAGGAAATTAGCACAACCTACTAGAAATATACCAAAACTATAAATATAAATCACCAAAACAATATTGATCTTTAATATGGGTAGTTTAAAACAAAATTTCATATAATGATAATCTGTAACATAACAAAATAACAAGATAGTATCAGGAGGGTCTTTTCACCTCAACTAGGGTTTTACAACAACGAATCCCCAAAATACCCAACACGGGGTTCGAATTATAAAATGAGTTAAACATCATGCCAAACTTCCACAACAAAACATAAACTCTTTCAAAACCCCAAAACAATAAATTTAGGTTACTAAACACACGGTATAGATCACCCAAATAATACTTCAATGATAAACCCAACCGTTTAGAACATGAGTATATATATATATAATATATCTATAGTTATATATCATGTAAGAGTAATCTCTAACTTAGCATAACAAAAGATAATACGAAGAAATCTTTCTACTCCATTTAGAGTTTAAAACCTCCAATCGATGAAAAGTCCAACATGAGTTCAAGCTATAAAAATAAGTTAAGCAACAAACCAGACTTTGTAATACTACAAATAAATCAGGTCAGCCCAATATAAATATAGATATAACAAATTATAAAATACAAGGGTTAACAATTCTAATAAGTTGAAGGTTTCACAAGTTCAACAATAAATAATATACTTTAAATAACCAGTATAACATAAGAAAATTTAACTTTCTCAATGTAATACAAAAATAAAACCTTTTGAAATCATCCATGATTTCATACAAGTTCAAAATCCAAGGTTAAACACACTTTCAATAACTCAACAATTCAAAAGTTTAAGATGTGAAAACTCAAATGTCGATAGTTTCACAAATAGCCTCGAAAACCCTCCATCGCTAACCGTGGCCTCGGTTAGGTCAGGAGCCACCAAGATGCGCGTATCTTGGTGTTGGCGCTAGGAAGCCCATGTGGTGACTCCGAACAACCCAACAATATCCAAATCAGGGCTCTATGCTCCTACCTGAAATGGCATAAATGGTTCGACAGTTTTCCACGCTACCTTAACTAGGTCGGCCCATGGAAACCGCTCACTTCTTACTACCATAAGTATTGGAGCTCGACTCCCATGTCACCATCAAAACAAATGAATATCAATCTAGCCCATAGGCTCAGTACATACATCAATATGATATCATAAGTCTTATCAAGAGATCACAAATTTTCACATACACAACTTTCACTTCAAGAGTGAGCAAACTGATCATAATATCTTCAATGAAACTCGTTTTCATCAATAAAACATCAATTTGAGAATAGTCCTTGAAAATACACTTCACGTATAACATCATCAAAATGTATTTCAACTTAGTTTTGCACAACTCATTCAACATCATAACAAGAATATCCAATTTCATGAAAACATGTTCTTCAAAACATAATAACCAAAATATATGGTTTCTTTTCACAAGTAACATGTTCTTTATCAAATTCTTTGAAATAAGCCAAATCACAATTCAACATAATTTCTAAAAACCATAGAAAACATTTCAAGAACTTTACACATTGGTAAATCTTCATTTAAAGGAAATGTAAAACCATTCTTATGTTCGATTCACAATTTTTCACATAAACCAACTGCAACTTCAAAAGTGAGTAAGCTACCCAAAACATCTCAAACTCAAATCTTTTCATCAACCAAGCATCATTTGGATAAGAAATCCTTGAGTAAACATTTCAATCATAACATCAACAATAACACAAAGTGTGTTGGATGAATAGTTTACATAAACTCATTTGATATCTTAACAAGAGTCTAAAAATATTCACCTTGGTAACTATCATTCAATAATAAAGTTTTCAAAACAAGTACGATGCCTTTGCAAACCTTTAGGATAAACTTGATCATGTTCCAAATATAGTTTAAAATACCAAAGGTGGCATTTCAAGAGCTTTAATAATAAATAAACCATCATTCGAAATAATGAAACAAAAGTATAAAACCAATAAGACTTTACTTATGCAATAAAAAATATATATAAATATATGACTATCGGTATTCTTTTAATAGAAATATGCTTAATAATACCTCTCACCACTTAGGTGAGAAAAACCCATGGGTATTCTTCAATTGGCTCCATACCGCACGACACGTTCTCATTGTTAGGTAATATCACAAAAATCAAATAACATTAAAAGGGCATGTGGAAGCAATAATATATTTGCGATATATATTCTAATTGTTTTAATGAGCACCATAATTTAATTAAAAGGCCTAGAAAATTACCTCTTAATAATTTTCTTTTCTTTGATGTGCCGAATTTATCTGTCGGAATGTCGTAGATCTCCTAGCGCCGAATGAAAGTTCCACGCCTCTAGATCACACGCCAGAATTAAGAGACAATCTCCTATTTTTCTCCAAATAGCGGCTAGGGTTAGAGAGGAAGAGAGAGCTTGGGGATTTTCTCACTAGAGAATTAATTGAGTTGAGTCTATAGTTGGAGAGGAGTCATATTTATAGAAACTTCATAAAACATGATAAATATTATTCAATAATGAGTTCTATTCGAAATATGAACCTTCATAATATGATAAACATCATTCAATTATAAAGTCCTATTCAAAATATGAACCTTTATAATATGATAGATATTACCGTAGAAGTTCTATTAGAAATATGAGTCCTAATCTAACTAAAACCACTTTTATCTTTGAGTCCTCATAATTTTGATTATCTATTCAACTCCATCGAGTTTAAATCAAAATTTAAACTTAAGACGAAAAACCCTAGTCCAATTTACAATTTCACTCATCCCATGAAGTAAAATTATAAATTGACAATTTTACCCCTGTACTCAAAACGGGATTGATTCTTTATCCCTTTAAGTGTGACTCCCTAGGTTAGTTCCGATTGGCAATGGGAGGATACCAAAGGATGTGGGTGACACCTAGCCACCCCAGTGGCCCCACATCATAGCCCTATTGAACACGAATGAGTAGATCATTATGAACCTTTCCGATTATGATTATCATATGTGTATAAACCTTTCGTTCTTGTATCCCAACCGAGTGAGAGCCATGGTAATTGTCAAACTCAATGAACTCGATCATATGCAAATAACTATAGTAGGGTGAGATTACCAAACTACCCTTCATGTCCCACACGATTAGTTTGACTTCCTTGGCCAAGGTCTTCTAATCTCATATACTTATAATCACATATGATACTGACTCGTTTACTTCCGAGAGAACGAATTCTTTTTTGGTGATCACTCATAACTGCTACTTGCCCGACATAGTCGCACTTCGAGGTTAGCCCTACCAAAAGATAAACTGAGCCTAAAAACTCTAGTAATAGACAAGACGTCGCAAGTACATTGTGATCATGATACCTCAGGTCTAAGGTTTACTCATATGATCATAACCAACAATTCCAATCATTGACTGTCAAAGAGTAAAACCCATGTGATTGGATTATTGCGAGTCATGTTCGAATACACCAATTCCCAATGATGTATTTATGACATATGCTCCTACTACTCCATAATGTTCAACTAGTACTCTTTGTCAAAGTATATGTCATACAAATCCTTACGAACCTTTAATGGCCAATTAAAGATTCTCTGATTTGCGAACTATTTAAGTGTATAAGTACCAAAGCCTTCTAGTGCTCTTCTCTTTATCCCACAAAGAGTATAAGGTTTAACTTAATACACATGGACTATGATATTCAAAACTAATTATAATGTCATCACAAGATTTATATGAACATCAAAGTAAATGCCTATTTAATAAGAATAAAAATGTATAATACAAATGAAATGCCCTAATACAAGTATTCTTGTTGGCATTCGAGGGCATAATCCTAACACTCATCACCTAACCAACCAACCACATTTACAAACACACACAAGAATAAGCAAACAAATACAAGAAAAACCCTTACCTAACCAAGCAATGCAACCCTAAAGAGGCCTAAACTTGACCCACAATTGGATTTCAGGGTTATCAAGGAATTCCAAAGGTTCTAAACTTCACAATACACCAAAGAAACAAAAGAAATAACCAAAGATTTCCTGTGCTACAGTGTGGCTACAGTACCCCCGTGAATGTAATGAAAACATAGGCATGGATTTTGATATATTTTCAAGAATTACAAGTAGGATTTTTACGGTAAACTGAAATCTAGATACAAGGAGCTTCAAATTAAAGCAATAGCTCTACCAATCAACCACATGATCTTCAAAACAAATTCTCCAAGCAAATCTCAAACCTAATACCAAAATCTTATGATGCAAACTATTAGAAGGTTACAGAAAGGCTTCCGAAGTGGAAAATAGCTGGGCCAGGGTCTTGGTCTTCCTTTACCTACAGTTGGTCAATTCTCTTTGATATATATAAATGTTTTGTACCCTATGTGGAGACTTATGCTATGCTAAGTGAGAAGTTCAGTAACTATATTGATATCTTTTTTTAGGTTTTTCCTGTCTTCTTCTTTCCTTTTTCAGGGGACCAGCTAGGGTTTTGCCGATTGGTAGAACGCTCCCATCAGTTGGTATTAGAGAAGGTTGAGGGGTCCTACCATGGCAGGGATGGAGACAAGATCTCAGGAATGGTGTAAGGAGATAGCAACAATGGTGATTGAGTCAGAACGACGTCAAGAGGTGAAGCTACAAGAGATGGTTGCCGAATTGAAGGCGCTTATTATGGGAGTGGCTCAGTTGCGGGGAGAAGCGAGAGGATCCGTAGGTTGGAGGAACAAAGAGGGCATTAACAGTGAAGAAAGAAGGGAGGACTCTGGGGGTGTCGTGAATCCATGGGGTGGATCGGCGAAACTAGAGTTTCCTAGATTCTAGGGAGAAGGTCTAGAGGGATGGCTGCTAAGGACCGAGTACTTCTTCAAGGTAGGCGGAATCAGTGTTGAAAATCGGATCAAGGTTGTGGCTTTGCACTTGGAGGGAAGAGTCATTCTATGGCACCAGGGATATGTTAAGACAAAAGGCTCAGAAGCTTACTTGAACTGGGAAAATTATGCGAAGACATTGACGGCAAGGTTCGGAGCCCATTGATAAGTGCTTGAGTAGACATATTTTTATATATGTTTTACATGCATTGAGCATCATTTTTACTGTGGTTTATGTCTCATATTGTGTATTTGGTGTTCTTTTATGCATATAGGTTGTGAATGCCTTGAAGACTAAAAAGGAAGCAAAGATAGGCTATAAAGACACAATGTTGGGAGTTCTTGTTCAATTCAAGGATCAAGACACGAGAGCAGTTCATAAACGTGGAGATGTGTGCCAACTTCCAAAAAGATTCAAGTCAATTCACTATTTGGAAGGGCACAAAGGCAGCCACATCTTCATATTCCTTCTCTTTGTGAAGATTGCAAGACCTCTCAAAGATATGTCGATGAAGAAAAGTTTTATAGCCTACCACATGGACGTGTGCCCGGACATATAGCCTTAAGAGAAGAGTGTTCGGATCGCGTTTTGTGAAAACTACTGTAGCAATTTCAGTGTAGTAGTACTGTAGCAAAATTACTGCTCACGCGGCCGCGTGGAAATTTCTGCAGCCCACGCGGCCGTGTGGAAAATCCACATGGGCGCGTGAGGGCACGTGACAGACGTGATCTAAGGCCTATAAATAGCCGTTTTGCCCTATTCTTTCTCATCTTTTGTGCGGCTCTTGAGGGGTGAGACGGCTAGGGTTTGGAGAGGAGGTCTTTGCGGCTTTGGAGGCGCTTCGTCACCAACTTTGATCGATTCCTCCTCTGTCATAGCATCAAGGAAGCCACCGGTGAACCTAGCTTCGGAGTGGGTCCTTCAAGACGTCGAAGCTCTCCATCAAGGCCATCAGTTCATATATAAGGGGGTTTATTTCTATGGTTTTAATGTACTTTCATTCATTGATGGTGTGTTTTGTATGTTGCTCCATGGAGAGCTAAAACCCTAGAGGGTATTTGGGCTTGTGAACCCTAGGATTCTCATCTTTTGTGGATTTGCTTAGTGTTTCGATTTAATCCGAGTTTGATTAAGTTTTAATCTTGTATTCTCATTGCTTGCTTGTTTAATTAATCCTTGTGGTTGATTGGATTTACATGATTTGTTACTTTGATGTGAGAGAGGTCTCCATTAGAGTTAGAACTTCAAGGTTAAAGAGGGTTGAGAGGGTGAGTCATGAGATAGTGGAGTGTCCCCTCTCCCTTCCGATTGAGTGTATTCTATCTCCGTTCCTTAAGCTCTATGCAACCATATTTGGTGTGAGGTGTGAGATTGAGAGATTTCTCCGCCGGGACCTTGTAGGGGGTTAGGATCCTTCGCCGGGAATTAGGGTTGGATCAATCTTTAGGAATCGGATACAACTCTTGGAATCCCTAGAGTGCTTTGCAGTCATATGTGGTGTGAGGTGTTGAGATTGAGCGATTTCTCCACCGGGACCTCGTAGGGGACTAGTATCGGTGTTCCGGAGGCCGGATCCGATTATATTTGGATTTCCACGACTTAACTTACTCATCATAGAAACACTTTGCTTATTCGGTACCTAATACCTGAATCCTAGGGGGAGCATTGCCCGAATACCCCACTTTTACTGATTGAGATCTCCATCCATTTAACCCTTGCATATTCATCTCCGGTATTCACTTCTTCGCACATTAGATCACCACACCTTTCCATTTATCATTAGGTTAGAAAGCAGAGAAGAAGTTAGTACTAGTAGCCCTGTTCCCTGTGGATTCGACTACCCACTCACCGAGGTAATTATTACTTTGACACCCGTGCACTTGCGGTTTACACGCATATTCGGACGTGTCACCCATGCATATGATGATCCTTTGGCAGAATTGAGAAACTTGAAGCAAGAGAGAACCTTGCAAGAGTACCATGATGCATTTGACAAATTATACCCCAAACCAGGTATCTCTGAAACTCAAGCTCTCAGTTTTTTTCTATCAAGACTATGGAATGAGATTCAGATGCCTATTCGGATATTGAAGCTGAGTACATTGGCAGAAGCTTATTCCCTAGCTCGAATGTAAGAAATAACTATTGTAGCTATCTAGAACAAACCCTGATCGGTGTCTAAATCTATGTCTAGTCCTCCCAGGGGTCCTTACAGCAAGCCTCTCACAGTCACCACTTCTCTGGGCAACCAAAGAGTGGGCGCATACCAGAAACCAAATTGGAATGCAGCTAAACCCGATCAAGGGTCCAAAAGACCTATGGATTATATTTCAAGCAAGGAAATGGATGATAAAAGAGCAAGAAGCCTATGCTACTAGTGTGATGAAAAGTACATTCCCGGTCATAGATGTAAGTTGAAGAAAATATATGTAATACAAATCAGGGAGGTGTTGGATGATCAAGAGGATAAAGAGGTAGTTGAAGTAGAGGCTGTTGAAGATAAAGAAGTTGATGAAATTCCCGTGGGTCAGATCTCTGCAAATGCTCTATGGGGGTACAGGGGACAACAAGACTATGATAATTAGAGGAAAATATGGATGGAAGGGACTGTGTATCTTGGTTGACACCGGAAGCACCCATAACTTCATTAGTGAAAGATTGGCCAGGCACCTAGGTTGTCAAATTGTGGATATATTGGCCATTTGGGTGGAGGTAGCCAATGTTCAAGAGATGAGATTTTCTGCAGTGTGTCCAGATTTCAAATGGACTATGAATCAACAGGAGTTTCAATCTGAGGTATTTTTGTTGCCAATGGAGAGTTATGACATCATATTGGGCATTCAATGGCTTAAGACATTAGGTACTATAAGTTGGAACTTTACACACTTAACTATGTTGTTTTTGTTGAATGGGAAACCATATTTATTGGTGGGAAGTCATATTAACCAGAAGCAAATGTTATTAGTGTGAAGGATGTGGAAGGGTTCTAGAGAATCAGTAACTCTACATGGCAGGAAGTATTGTGTGAATATCAATGGCCAGAAATGATCAGATTATTGCAGCAGTATGAAGATATCTTCCAAGAGCCCCAAGGACTTCCTCCTCATAGGGAGTTTTTCCATAAAATCATTCTGAAACCAGATGCTCAACCTATTAATTGCAGACCTTATAGATATGAATCAATTCAGAAAAATACTATTGAAACAATGATTGCAGACATGTTGAAGACAGGGGTGATTAGAACAAGCTCAAGTCCTTTTGCTAGCCTTGTAGTACTGGTCAAGAAAAAGGATAATTCTTGGAGGTTATGCATAGATTACAGAGGTCTGAATAAAATGACTGTTAAAGACAAGTTCCCAATTCTCTTGATAGAATAATTGTTAGAAGAGTTGGGGGATGCTACAGTTTTTTCTAAAATTGACTTGAGGTCTGGATATTGGCAAATCAGAATGAGAGAGGAAGACATTGCAGAAACAACCTTCAAGACACCCTCGGGCCACTATGAATTTATTGTTATGCCTTTTGGCCTAACAAATGCTCCCTCCACTTTCCAATCTCTAATGAATACCATTTTCAGGCCACTTTTGAGGAAATCAGTATTGATTTTGTTTGATGACATATTGGTATACAGCAAAACTAGAGAGGAGCACCTTCATCACTTGCAAGAGGTATTGGATTTAATGAAACAACATCAGTTGTTTGCAAAGGCCAGTAAATGGTAGGTTGGTATGACTAATATTGAGTATTTGGGTCACATAATTTCTGCAAAGGGAGTACAGACAGATCCAAGGGAAATTGTTACCGTGAAATAGTGGCCAACACCAACAAATGTAAAGCAGTTGAAGGGATTCCTAGGCCTGACTGGATACTACAGAAGGTTTGTACAAGATTAATGTAAGATTGCAAAACCTCTTAATAGCCTGCTCAAAAAAGGAAACTTCAATTGGACTTAAGATGCACAAGATTCATTTGACAAGCTCAAGCAGAAAATGATCACTACACCCGTGCTCAAGCTGCCGAATTTTTCCAAGACCTTCATTATAGAAACTGATGCCTCAAGTGGGGGGATAGGGGCTGTCCTAATGGAAGAAGGGCACCCTATAGCTTTTATTAGCAAAGCTGTATCAAGTAGCAAGTAGTTATTGTCAACCTATGAAAAGGAATTGTTAGCAATCCTTTTTGTAGTGAAACAGTGGAAACACTACTTGTTAAATGATTTCTTCATCATCAGGACTGATCATATAAGCTTAAAATATTTGGTTAAACAAAGACTGACCACCCCTACTCAACAGGCATGGTTAATCAAAATGCAACATTTCAATTTTGAGATTCAATACAAAAGGGGAGCTGAAAATCTGGTAGTAGATGCTCTCTCTAGGACCGATGGCCTAACTATTGCTACAAATCTCGGGTACATAATTCCTGATCAACTATTGGCAGCCATTAAATCATCTTGGGAAGAAGATTCAACTTTGAGAAAAATCATTGCAGAGTTGATCAAAGACCCTTCTTCATTTCGAATTACAGTTGGGAAAAAGGGGAGTTGAGGAGAAAAGAAAAATTAGTGGTAGGCAATTCTGATGCTCTTAAGAATAAGGTCCTGGAGCTGTACCATGATTCCGCAGTGGGTGGGCATTCGGGAGTAGCCGTTACTAGGAAGTGAATTCCATGAATCTTATATTGGAAGGATATTTGGAGCTCAGTCAGAGACTATATAAGGAAGTGCTTGAATTGCCAACAAAATAAGTATGAGAATGTGGCTTCACCTGGTACCCTACAGCCATTTCCCCTACCCACCGGAATTTTTACTGATTTAACCATGGATTTCATAGAAAGACTGCCTAAGTCTAAGGGAAATAAAGTTGTGATAAGTGTTTGAGTAGGCATATTTTATATATGTTTTACATGCATTGAGCATCATTTTTACCATGGTTTATGTCTCATATTGTGTAATTGGTGTTCTTTTATGCATATAAGTTGTGAATGCCATGAAGAGTAAAAAGAAAGCAAAGATAGGCTATAAAGAAATAATGTTGGGAGGTCTTGTTCAATTCAAGGACCAAGACATGAGAGGAGTTCATTAACGTGGAGATATGTGCCAACTTCCAAGAGGATTCAAGTCAATTCACTTGTTGGAAGGGCACAAAGGCAGCCACATCTTTATGTTCCTTCTCTTTGTGAAGATTGTAAGACCTTTCAAAGATGCTTCGATGAAGAAAAGTCTTACAGCCTACCACATGGACGTGTGCCTGGACATGTGGCCTCAAGAGAAGAGTGTTTGGACCGCATTTTGTGAAAATACTGACGCAATTTCACTGCAGCAAAACTGTAGCAAAATTACTGTTCACATTTTGTGAAAATCCTTATGGTCGCGTGGGGACACGTGACAGCCGCGGTTTTGGGCTATAAATAGGCCGTTTGCCCTATTCTTTGGCATATTTTGTGCGGCTCTTGAGTGGTGAGACGGCTAGGGTTTGGAGAGGAGGTCTTTGCCGATTTTGAGTGTGTTCTTCACCAACTTTGATAGTTTCCTTCGCCGTCATAGCATTTGGGAAGGCACCGGCGACCTAGCTTCAGAGAAGAATCCTTCAAGACGTTGAATTACAAACCAAGGCCAATCATCACGAATTAAAGTGGGTTTTCTCTATGGTTTTTGTTGCTTTTCATTGTATTAATCATTGTCCTGTAACTTTCCCCATGGAGGGCTAAACCCTACTAGGTACTTGGGCATGTGAACCCTAGGATCTATTTTTTTTGTGTGGATTTGCTTTAAGGTTCTAGTTAATCCGAGTTGATTTGAGTTTTAATCTTGTGTTCCCATTGCTTGCATGTTTTATTGATCCTTGTGGTTGATTGTATATGAATGATTTGTTACTTTGATGAGAGAGAGGTCTCCATCAGAGTTAGAACTTCAAGGTTAAAGAGGGTTGAGAAGGTGAGTCATGAGATAGTGGAGCGTCCCATTTCCCTTCTGATTGAGTGTTTCCTATCTCCGTATTCTCTAGACTCTATGCAACCATATTTGGTGTGAGGCGTGAGATTGAGAGATTTCTCCACCGGGACGTTGTAGGGGGTTAGGGATCCTTGATTGATTGCCTGCAAGTAATACCCTGTGAGTGACACAGGGGTCGTAGTATTCCACGAGGCCAAGGAAGTATTATTACTCACTCTTCATCTATTATCTAGCCTACAATTCTTGGTATGAAGAACAAATGAAATAAAATAAAATAAACTAACTAATGTATGGCCGGGTAACTAGCACACAGATGTAAATAAACAAGGGAGTATCAAGCATGAGAAGGTAGTGTTTAGACAAGGAATCCACCTAGGGTTGTCATTAAGTCCCAAACTAGGATGAGTTAAAGTTGCATTGATGATAATTGAGACCTAGAGATCTCGTGAGTAGATTAGGCCCAATCTCTCGGTGACTAACCCCTGATCCCATACGAATGTCAATCGGAATTTCTTCCAGATTAACAAACCTATGATTGCATTAAGTTCTAGAAAATCTCTAATAGGAGTAAACCTACTATCCTTCGGCTTAAACCTAGCAATGGAGGGCTAACAACACCCGATTTCTCGGCGTGTAGGTACAAGTATCCCCTTTCAATCTCTCCTAGTTCTAGTATATGTGAGTAGGTCACATCTACGCATACAACTCATAGTAGAATTACGGATCTCTCCATACATGTAATTCTAGACATGAAAGCATGAAATATTAAATCTCAAACAACCATCAAACTCAATTAAGAATAACATTCCAAGTTCATACACAAGATTAGCCCTAGGGTTCATCCAAATCCAAACACAACAATAAGTTAATCCCTCATGACAAGGGATACTTATACAACATACAAGGAAAAGAAAGACAATAAAGAAGCAAGAAAACTCCCTCTACGATCTTGATCTCCTTGAATCGATGAAGCTTCGAATGGTGATGCAATTAAGAATAACATTCCAAGTTCATACACAAGATTTGCTACAGTGTAGGTGCTACAATACCACTGCTACAGTACCAGCTACAGTACCAGCTACAGTAAATGCACTACAGTACTGTGACCTGGTTTTCTACTCCTTTTCACCCAAATTATATCTTCGTGTCCTCCATGGCGTTCCCGTGCCCTGCAAATCAAATAATACACGATTAAGCACAAAACGGGTATCAATTCTAGTAAAAATACATGCTAGAAGTGACAAATACATATATAGAAATACGTGCATTTAGACACTTATCAATCCTTCGCCGGGAATTAGGGTTAGATATATCTTTAGGAATTAGTTTCACTCTTAGGTGTCCCTATAGTGTATTGCGGTCATATGGAGTGTGAGGTGTTGAGATTGAGCGATTTCTCCACCGGGACCTTGTAGGGGACTAGTACTGGTGGCTTGGAAGCAAGGGCCAGTTGTTCTTGGATTATCTTGACTCTTTAGACCTGGCTTAGAAGCATTTAGCGAATCTTGAACTTCATGTTAGATCCTAGGGGTAGCATTGCCCGGGTACCTCAATTTTATTGATTAAGATTCTCCCTTCATTTCACCCTTGCATATTCGTCTCTGGTATTTATTTCTTCGCACATTAGATCACCACACCTTTCTATTTATCATTAGGCTAGAAAACAGAGAAGAAGTTAGTACTAGTAGCCCTGTTCCCTATGGATTCGACTACCCGACTCATCGGGTATTTATTACTTCGACACCTGTGCACTTGTAGTTTACACGCAACGCGATCGCGTGTCAAGTTTCTGGCACCGTTGCCAAGGAACTGGATACTAGGAACGCTTGGACTTTGTTGCTCTAGCCACTTATCTTTTTCTTTATTTTGTCTATTCCACACTTTCCTTTTCTTCCATCATTCTCATCGATTTTTATTTTGTTTTTATCTATTTCACTCTATCTTCTTCCATCGTTCTATTTTGTTTTATTTTATCTTATTTACTTTTTCTTGCATGGAACTTGAATGATGATTGATCCACTTATGGAATTATGTTCATAGGTTGATGCTGTCACTAGAAAAATTGATCGACTTGTTAGTGTTCAGCAACAATACAATCCATATCGCACCACATATCATCCAACTCGAAGGAGCTACCCAAATCTCTTATGGGATATTGATGGACAACAATGGGAAGCACCTCAACAAGAACTTCAATGTGATGAGAAAGTTGAAGAGGATGTACTTCGGTTGGAAAGAGTGTTACCGAGATTTATTGAAGCAACCGATGCTCGTTTCCAAAATATTAAGGCCACATTAAATCGTCACGAGATCTCCATGAAAAACCTTGAGCGTCAATTAGGAGAGATCTTGGACATGCTTGCTAAGGAAAAAGAAGAATTTGAACAAGCAAGGCAAGTGTCTCCAGGACATGATGAGGTCATGAACAACATTGAAGAAGTTTGGCAAATGGAGTACATTGGTGCAGAAAATGAAAAGAAAGAAGTTGAATACAATTTTGAGATTTTGTATTGTGTGAATGAAGATTGTGCTTGTGAGCGAGAAAATTTTCAAGGGGATTTGCTAGTATCATGCTCTTCTCAAGTTGAAAATATACAAGAAGAAACAAATCCTAAGGCAATGGAACAAGCATCTCTTTTTGGGATTGATCAACTCATACAACGCAAAAAAGAGGTTTTGGGAAGGGAAAAAGATGTGGGTAGGAGATTGAAGCCATCCAATGACCCACCTGTGCTAAGCTTGGACAATTCCCAACCCAAATTGTTTCTTTGGAGGCCAAAAGTAAGATGGTTGGACTCTCCAATTAATATTCCACCCTGACAACTAGATTCTTAGTTTAAAGGAAGTAGCTATGCAATGTCTAGTCTGGAGGAACACACTCTTTTCAAGCCTCTATAAGGTAAGGAACAGGTACGTCAAGCTTAGTAACGTAAAACAAGCGCTTCTTGGGAGACAACCCAAGTTTTTAAATGTTTTCTAGTTTAGATTTTCATTTCTGCAGTAATAAATTCATGAGTGGGTGCTTTGATGAATTTTTGTTGGTGTTGGAGTTTTATGGAAAATTTTTGGTGATTTAAATTGAATTTCGTGTATGTGGCATGGTTTAGGGTGTAATTCATGTTTATAGTTGAATAATTAGTGTTAATTTGAAGTTTGGAGCCTTGCGTGAACTGTCTGCAGAAATTTTGCAGCTCACATGGTCGCGTGGAATTTCCACACGGCCGTGTACAGTACTCAAGCGGGGGTGTGGAATTTCCACACTCCCATGTGGCTTATAAGAACGTGAGGGGTCATTATTCATTATCATCATCACTAAAACAATTCATCTTCCACTTCTCCATCTTCAAGAATCTAAACTTTTGAGCACAAAAACTAATTTTCTTCAACTCTTTCGAGGTTTTGACGTGTTTTGCCGGCATTTGCATTAAGTTTCCTTCACCGATTTGCTCTGGTAAACTTCATCTTCTCCTATCTTCTCCATGCCCTTATTTTGCCAATCCATGGAGTTTTATTGGTTTATAAGTGTTGTTTTTCATTGAAAATCTTGTAGAAACAGTCTAGAATGTATGGGTGGCAAATTTTTGGAAGCATTGGAGCCCAACCATAGCTTTTTGGCCATGGTTAGGCACCCACGCGCTCGCGTGGGGTGGCCAGCAGCGCGGCTGCGCGCCCACGCGGTAGCATGGCGCCATGGCTGAGCCCAGAACGTGCCCACGCGGGCGCGTGGCTTGTCCACATGCCTGCGTGTTCTGGAAGAGTACCCAATACTCATCAAATTCATGCTTAACTGACTTCTTTTGAAGCTTTATTTGTAAGTATGACACCAAGGACCGAAAAACTTGTTCCGAAATGCTTTAATTTCATACGGTTAACCTTGAATGAGAACATTCTTTTGGCACACCGCCAACACCAGAAGACGACGTCAATGCTTGAGGCGTCCCACTCATGATTCTTTAGTTTTCTTTACTTTTATTTTCATTTTTAGTTTTTCTTTATTTCATCTTTTAGACTTTAGTTAACTTTGTGTTTTATTTTTTTTCTGTGAGTTTGTGCTTCATGTGTTTACTTATAAGAACTCGTACATCTTTTCTATTTTGTTGAGCTTCACTGAACCCCTTGTCTACGTGCAGATGGCCTTGAGAGTGATGTTGATGGTATTTTAGTCATAGATACGATCATGTGATATTGTCACATGGTCTTGTGAGCTTCACAACCCATACAACAAGCCCATGAGTTATACTTCACCAAACGATTAATGAGGAGTTCAGGAGGGTATTGTTTTAATTGCATTCCCACACACATTATGCTTCCATTGTTATTATTTTTATTGTGCTTGCATGCGTACATTGAGGACAATGAACATCTTAAGTGTGGTGGAGGGTTCACCTTATACATGATGTTTACTTTTGTTTTCATGAGTATGCTCTTGTTGCCAATGAAGGTTCTCCTTAGGGTTTAGAGTTTAATTCTTAATTTTTGGAGGTTGTAAACATTAGATTTTATCATGCTCTAGTTTTCATCCAAATTCATTGAATATTTTTGTCCGATTGCTCTTTGTGCACTTTTCTCACCCATTAGACCTATGAAGACTCTAGTTCATTATGTTTGGGACTTTAGTGTGCTAGTTTTTATATATAAAAAAAAGAATTTGAAATTGTTTGTTGTTTGTACATAGGGGGTGGAAAGAGCTACCACCCATGATGTATGTAGCTACTCTCATAAGTCGGATATTTGTTATGCCCTAATGAGAGAAAGATTTATCTCATGGGATGTGTGAAAGCTACCATCCTTGGTAGAAAGAACTACCACCTCAAAAGTGTGAAAGCCACTAGAGGCATCTTGGGAAAGGGATACCTTAGAGGTTGTGTGAAGCTACTACCTATTCTTTGTGTTTATAAATAAGTCCCGTGTTAATAAAAACTTACTAGTGAACATAGTGCTGAAATGAGTTGAGTTTTTCACACACACACACACACACACACACACACGCATTGGATTTTATCACTTTCATTTTTTATTGGATTGTTTGTTAGAGCATTGATTGTTTTGTCTAATGTTTGACTCTCTCCATGACTTTAAAATTTTATTCTTGTACTCTTTTGGTGAACCTAAGGCCAAGCACTTCTCTTTTCTTTCCATGAGTTTAATGTTTAATTTTGCTTGAGGACAAGCAAAGTCTTAAGTGTGGGGGAGTTTGATAAGTTCTTGAGTAGGCATATTTTTATATATGTTTTACATGCATTGAGCATCATTTTTACCATGGTTTATATCTCATATTGTGTATTTGGTGTTCTTTTATGCATATAGGTTGTGAATGCCTTGAAGAGTAAAAAGGAAGCAAAGATAGGCTATAAAGACACAATGTTGGGAGTTCTTGTTTAATTCAAGGACTAAGACATGAGAGGAGTTCATTAAAGTGGAGATGTGTGCCAACTTCCAAAAGGATTCAAGTCAATTCACTAGTTGGAAGGGCACGAAGGCAGCTCTTTGTGAAGATTGCAAGACCTTTCAAAGATGCATCGATGAAGAAAAGTCTTATAGCCTATCACATGGACGTGTGCCCGGACATGTGACCTCAAGAGAAGAGTGTTTGGACAGCGTTTTGTGAAAAGTACTGTAGCATTACTGTAGTAAAATCACTGTTCAAGCGCCCACGTGGAAATTCCTGCAGCCCACGCGGGCACGTGGAAAATCCACATGGTCACGTGGGGCACGTGACAGGCGTGGTTTTGGGCTATAAATAGGACTAGTAGCCCTGTTCCCTGTGGATTCGACTACCCGACTCACTGGGTATTTATTACTTCGACACTTGTGCACTTGTAGTTTACACACAACGCGAGCGCATGTCAAGTTGTGATGGTGGTTGTTGATATACTCACCAAGTTTGTACATTTTGTTGGACTGGCTCACCCCTACACAGCTAAAGAAGTGACAGAAGCTTTCCTAAAAGATGTATACAAGTTGCATGGTCTCCCACAAACCATAGTTTCTAACAGGGATCCAGTATTCACAAGCAATTTTTGGTAGGAATTATTTAAACTCCAAGGGGTATCACTCCATTTATCCACAGCATATCACCCTCAAACAATTGGGCAAAGTGAAGTTGTGAATAGGTCCCTAGATACCTATATGAGGTGCATGATAGGTGACTTTCCAAAAGAATGGATGAAATAGTTGAGCCTCGCAGAATATTGGTACAATACGTCACACCATTCCACAATAAAGATGACTCCTTATCAAGCTCTCTATGGATTTCCACCACCAATGCACATTCCATATATTCCCATAGACTCAAAGGTTGAACAGGTGGATGTTTTCATGAGAAGTAGAGAAACAACATGTGAAATTCTCAAACACCACTTAATCAGAGCAGCAAATTGAATGAAACAGATTGCTGATGGTAAGAGGACTGAACGCCAGTTCTAGAAGGATGATATGGTCCTTCTTAAACTGCAGCCACACATTTAGCATTCTATTGCAAGGGGACATAGCAAGCTGCATAAAAGGTACTATGGCCCTTTTCTTTGGTGGTGGATAAAATCGGAGTTGTGGCATATCGACTCAAGTTGCCGGAGGGCTCTAAAATCCATGATGTATTCCATGTCTCTCTATTGAAGCCTGCTCATTACTCTCAAGAAACTTCATCTTCCCTGCCAACTATCTTGAATTTCCGAGAGAAACAACCAATGACCATACTGAACATGCAGTTTGTGAAGCATAAAAATCAAGCTATCACAAAGTGGTTCATCCAATGGAGTGGCGAGGGAATTGAAGATGCCACCTGGGAGTGGGCCGACGAGGTTCAGACCATGTATCCTCATTTCGCTCCTTGAGGACAAGGAGTTTGCAAGGAGGAAGGATTGATGCAAACTGTTAGAAGGTTAGAGAAAGGCATCAGAAGTGGAAGACAACTGGGCCAGGGTCTTGGTCTTCCTTTATCTACAGTTGGCCAATTTTCTTTGATATATATAAATGTTTTGTACCCTATGTGGAGACTTATGTTATACTAAGTGAGAAGTTCAATAACTATATTGATATCTTTTCTAGTTTTTTCCTATCTTCTTCTTTCCTTTTTCAGGTGACCAGCTAGGGTTCTGGCGATTGGCAGAATGCTCCCATTAGCTTAACCATGAAAACTTGAAAGACCTACCTTTGGTTTGATGATGGAAAAATGGAGATCAAGAGAGGAAAAGTCCTTGATTTCCTTAACACCATGAAACTCAAGCTTTTGGAGAAGGTACGGTTTGGAGAAAAGCTAGGAAGAAGATGAGAAGACATGGAGACTAGAAGCTTCTTCTCATTCAAGTTAACCACCAATATAATAATAACAATAATAATAAAATCAATAATAATAGTACTAAAAATAATAATACTAATCATATTAAAAACAATGGAAACTTCTCTTTGAATATCATTATCATAAGGATGATAATCATAATTAGAATAACAATATTAAAGAGAACAATAATAATAAAATAATAAAAGTAGAAATAGTACCAATATGAATAAGAACAATAAGAGCACCAAAGAAGCTTCTCTTCTCACAATAGTAATAATAAGAATAATAATATTAGAAGCTTCTCCCACTTGTTGAAAAATAATAAAAGTAAGAATAAGAATAATGACATGAATCTCAAGAAGAAAAGAAAAAAAAAAGAAAAAAATAATAAAATAAATGAGTCCAATAGCGTCAAAGGAATAAAATGACCAAAATGCCCACAACTCAATTTGGGTTACTAGACATACACAATAGGAACTGAAATACAAACGACAAAGGGGTGAGATCTCATAGTCTCAAGAGGTAATGAGAAAACTCTACAAGGAGAGTTCTCTACCACTACATTGGACTCAACATGAGATTTGTGGTCTTTCATAGCATTTTTCACTCACTCAAGAGATTCTTAAGAAGTAATGAGGAAACTCTACAAGAAGAGCTCTCTATCATCACATTGGACTTAGTATGAGACTTGTGGTCTTCATACATGAGGAAACTCTACAATAAGAGCTCTCTACCACTACATTGAACTCAGCATGAGACTTGTAGAAGTGGCCCTGTAAATTTACAAGAATACCCCCGACTTTTGATAAAATCACATTTTTCTCCTTTTTTTTTTTGCATCTAGACCCTTCCAAAGTCTCTCCTAAGCTTCTTAACCACCTTTTGATCTTAAGTTTATCTCTGCAGATTTATTATTTTTAAATATGAAAATTCAATTTCTGTAGATTATTTTAAGGACCCTCCCCTTTTTTTTCATAATTATCTCATATTTAGGTTAAGATTAGGATTAGAAAAAAATTCTATATAAACACTTATAAATTTCATAGCCTATCCATGGTGTCATGGCTATGCTGGGGGTTTTACTTTATTGCATTTTATAGTTATGAAATTAATAAGACAAATGAAATGTTATATAAATATCAAAACTTAATTATGAAATGGTATATGACCTATTGTTATATTAAAAAAATTATTTAATAAAATAAATAAATAAATATGAATATAAAAATAAAAATTGCTCTTTTAAATTGTTATTTACTAAATTATTACTTCATGTTAAATATTTGAAAATTTTTAATTATATTTTAATAATTTTTAATTTTTGAATTTTTAGTAAAAAATTAATAATTATCTTATTTTTTTTTGGAATTTATAATGGTATTTTAATAATTTTTGTAATATTTTAATGTTATTTTAATATTATTAAAAGTGGTGTCAACTATTTGAACAGAAAAACTTATGGACGTCAACGGGAGGGATTAACATTTTTTAAAATTAATAACAAAAGGACCTCATGCAAACAAAAAATAATAGAGGGCGTTTATATATAATTTTGTAATTCCTAGTTCAATTATGCACTTGTTATTCTATTTTGAATTAAAGTAAAAACAAAATAAATAATAATAAACTCTATCCTCTTACTTCAAATAAGAGTAGGAGAAAAGGAAGGAATAAAAAAAAATATTATCCTATTTCAAATAAGAGTGGGAAAAAAAGTCAAAAATAAAAATAAAATAAAATAAAATAAATATTATTCTGAAAAAAATATATATATTAAAAAAAGAGAGAATATATATATTTAAAGATATACTAATTAAAAAAAAAGATTTAAAATTCAAAAGTCAAAATAAAAAAAAATAAACTTTAAAAAAAAATTGAAATGAAATTTGGGAAAAAAAAAATCTCCCAACATACGGGGAGTTGAGAATACGGTCAAAAGAAGTTAAGGAAAAAAGAATAAGGGTGAAGGAAAAAAAAATAGAGAATTTTGGAGAAGACCAAGGGAGAATAGAGGAAGAGGGAGTAGCAAACATAGAGAAATTTCGAATGAGAAGAAAGGGTGAATAAGAGAAAAGAAAACAGAGTTGAGAAGAAAGAAGAGACGAAGAAAAGATTGAAGAAGGAACTTCGCTGGACAACTATCTAGGACGAGGAGTATGCATAGTTGCCTACTGATTATCCTAGAACCTTGACCCTGCAGAGAGCTTACACAGTACTATGTGGTCAAGGTCAGTACGAGCCAGGGGTGTCCAAGGCCACGTGCCTTTCCCGACCTGCATACAGATATTTGCACGCCATCATGAGTAGGTCTGTGAATGGCCGCGGTGACAGTACTGGTGTTTTGAGCCGTCAGGAGCTGCTGTACTTGTACTCGATGGTAGAGCGTGTACCGATTCATTTAGGGCACATTTTGGCAGAGTACATTAGACACCAGGGACACTATGCTAGACTAGGAGCGATCTTCTCGGGCCCTTACATTACGAGATTAGTGCTGGGCATGGGTCTCTTGGATTCGATTCGCGGGGCTGAGAAGACGAGTGTACCCGCTTCCTTGAGTTTAGAGACTATGCGGTTGATGGGCATGGTCTGCAGGGTTCGGACAGGGGTCTTTACTTTAGTCCTACCAGCCCCAGAGATAGCTGAGGATGAGGGTGATGAAGCCAGAGCATCTCAGCCCGTCCCCGAGCCTCAGCCAGCATCGATGGAGACCGAGGCACCTCCAGCAGCCGAGGAACCACCCCCAGTGCGAATGTTTTCACCATCTCGAGCCAATGATCGCTTTGAGAGGCTCGAGAATGCTATAGGAGTGGTCCGAGCTGAGGTTGCCGTGATTCAGGCTACGCAGGCCACTCAGTATACAGAGTTCATGGCATGTTTCGACATACAGCAGATCCTAGAGCGAGACGTTGCCTGATCATTTGTCCTGCAGCTGAGGACCCTTCAGGCCCCGTCGGGCTCCTCCAAAGACCTCCATCCTCGACTCCAAAGACCGGTGGACCCACTATTTGCCACCTCGAAAGCAAATGCAGCAGCTAAAGACAGGAGCCCCGAGAGCGAATCGGACAGTTGACTTTTTTTATTTCCTTGCGTGCATTTTTACTTTTTATTCTATTTTTCTTGTTTTTTTAGACTTGTTCACTCGGAAAAGGATTTTTTTCCCTGCCGAGTTTATGTTATGTTGCATTTACCGAGTTGTATTCATTGCTTCATCTTTTATACACTCGAGTTATTTTTGTTTTTCTTGTGCTTCACTGAACCCCCTCGTGTATGCGTGTAGATGGTCTTGTCATCTTGGGAATTGAGACTTAGTCATGGGCACGGCCAAGGTGCTTCGGCACTTGGCCGTGTGAGCTTCACAACTTGTTGGAACACTACTCCCAATGAATTAGCTTCATCAAACGCAACACTAGGAGTCAGGGGAGTATTGTTTTGATTGCTTCTCCCACATCTATTTTTGAATGATATATTTTGAGTGAGCTTGCATGTGTACATTGAGGACAATGTACAACTTAAGTGTGGGGGGAGTTTCATAATGCGCACATCTTTTCTATTGTTCTTGATTGATATATGCTCACATAGCCAATGGCGGTTCACCTTAGTTGCAATGATTGTATTCTTAAGTCTAGGAGAATTGTTAACATTGAATGTTTTCATGCTCTAGTTCTTGCTTGACTTTTTAGGAATTTTTCCCCGATTTACACTTAGTGCACTACTCACTCTCTGAACTCTATTGGAAACTCATGTTTGATGTTAAAGGACTAGTTAGGTTTACTTCTTTTGCTAAATTCAAAAAAAAAAAGTGAAAATGAAAAGAAGGAACAAAATAGTTTTAGTGTTTATTTGTATTTGTTGGGTGGAAAGAGCTACCACCTATGAAGTATGAAGCTACTCTCACAAGTCGGATACTAGTTATGCTCTAATGAGAGAAAGAGCTATCTCATAAGATGAGTGAAAACTACCACTCGGGTAGAAAGAGCTACCACCTCGAAAGTGTGAAAGCCTCCTTAGCGGCAACTTTGGAAAGGGCTACCTTAGAGGATGTGTGAAGCTACTACCATCTTTTAAAATTTTTGCCACTTTTGTAGATAAATAAGTCCCTTGTACTTAGAACTTTGAGGAGTATACTTTGGGTTGTTTTGAGTGAGTTCACACACATACACGAAATTCGGGTTTGTTGCCCTTTTTTATTCAAGTTTTTAGATAGAGCATTGATTTTTCGTATTTAGTGTTGAAATTTTCCTTACTTGTAGAATACTTTCTTTGTATGCCTCGGTGAACCTAAGGCCAAGCACTTTCAATATTTTCATCATTGATGCACAGAATGTTTTAATGTTTGCTTGAGGACAAGCAAAAGCTTAAGTGTGGGGGAGTTTGATAAGTGCTTGTGCAATATGAATGCGAAGTGTTCATTCCTTATGTTGAGCATTAATTTTCTCAGGTTTTTACACTAATATTTGTGTTTTTATGTTACTTTTATGCAGGTAGGGTTGTGCGGCCAAGTATGAAGGAAATAGGCCAATGTGGATCATAATGCACCTATTTTGGAGGAAATCTTGCTAAGGTTCAAACGCGAAGACATAGGTCAGGTGTGAGATGCTAGAGTGTGTGCCAACCTCCTCGCATTCGAGTGAGCACATCCATTTGGAGGGGCACAAAGGCAGTCACACTCAAGCATTCCGATTCACTCAAGCATTCCGATTTATGCATATAAGAACGAGAGCTCCACCAACATGTATATCATTGAAGAAGCAAGTGATTCACGACGGGAACGTGTGCCCGTTTGTGTTACCCCGATGAAAATATGGAATTGGGAAGTTATTCATTGTAGTAGAGCACTGTAGCAACACTGCAGTATGTAATATAGAAGCACTGTTCACAGCCGGCCGAGAAATCAGAGAAACAAAGAATCCACACGGGCATGTGGAAATTATCCACGGCCGTGTAAAAATTCCGCACAGGCGCGTGTACCGTCCACGCCTGTGGAGACGCCCGATTCCAGCCCTATTTAAAGCCGATTCAGCCCCGATTTTGGTATTCTTTTCTCCATCTTTTCCCTAACTTGAGAGAGGGCTTCGGCTAGGGTTTTGAGGGATATTGGCTAGGTTTTTGGAGAGGTTCTACGACTCCGACATCGCGTGTCCTTTGGAAGAAGGTTATTGGGAGAGCTTTCATCGGCACCGATCCGGCGAGTGTATCCTAGGCCGGACAAAGGATCCCTTGCGACGAGTAGAGGACTCTACACAAGACCATCGACACGACCATCGAGGGGGTTTTTTTTATGGATTAATTGCTTTTACATTCAATTTCTTTGATTGTACTTAGCTCCATGGAGAGCTAAACACCTAGTGGGTACTTGAGTGATTGTGAACCCTAGGATGTATTCGTTTCATTGAACTTATTTATTATGCTTTCAATAAATTGATGTTTATTGTGAGTTCCAACCTTGAATGCTTGATTGTATGAACATTTCCCCTAGAGTGACACTAGGGTTGAGAGTTCTTGTTGGTAACCTTGTGAGTGAGTGACACACCACGAGCGTTAGACAAAGCTAGGTTGGAGAGGGTTGAGAGGGTGAGTCGAGAGGTACATGAGCGTCCCCTTTCCCTTCCGACGTGATAGATTCTACCTCCGTTCCTCGAGTTCTTTGCGGCCATAATAGATTGAATGGTCTAAGGGATGAATATCTGTGGGGCTTAGTTGCTCGTGCAACGGAGTGAAGCGTTGAGGGGATCTTAGTATCTAGGGCTTAATTGTGGTTAGGGACCTTCCGCCTGGACCAAAGGGTTAGGTCTATAATTAGGAAGAGATTTATCACCTGGAATCCCTAGAGCTCATTGCAACTTTATTCGAGTACGAGGTTGAGAGGTTATTTAATCTCTCCTCCGGGACATGAATAGAGTTAGGCATAGTTGACCTTAGATTTGGGACTATGTATGTAAGGATTTCCATGACTCACCATTGCATTAATTAGGAAGCATAATAGAAAGTTCTTGCACTTTAAGCGATTATCCTAGGTGAAGCATCATCCGAGTACCCCGTCTTTATCGATTGCCTTACCTCCTCCTTATTTTTGCTTTCTTACTTGTTGCTTTTAATTGTTGAGAATTGAATCATTGTCACACTTATCATTGTTGATATTCCACATAGCTAAGAATTGAATTAAGTGTCTTTACTCCCTACTTCCTGTGGATTCGATACCCGCTCACCAGGGATTATTACTTCGACAAACCCGTGCACTTGCGGGATATACGCAAGGGGATCTTGTCACTACCCTAAAACAAATTCTTACCATGCACTTCACATCCGTATCGCTTCGCTGAACTGATACCTGGTGAAAGAAAAGAGGGAGTGAACAACTAAAGCTACTCAGTAAGGGAAGCTTAGCATAACTTTAGCAGAAATACACTAACAGCAATAATAATAAAATAAATCATCAAAAAAATGCTTTACCAAAACAATACTAGTTTAAAAACATTATTTCATATAATAGAAGTTTTCAAAAGAATTAAAATAACATAATAATACCGAGAAAACCCTTTTTACCCAAAATAGGGTTTGCAACACAAAAATCATAAAACATGGTTTCAAATACAAGTAAAACAACCAAATGTCATGGTTTTGAAACAAATAAGCACAATACCCAACACTCACCCAGTATAACGTGGTTTAGAAAACTCTCTAAACCTTCGTCGTGGCCATAGCTAGGTTCAGAGACGCCAAGGTACTCATGCCCTTGACGTTGACCCATCAGTTCACCGGTTGGTGACTCCGGCTACCTGATGAATATCCAGTTAGGGCTCTACACTCCCACCTGAACTGGCCGTCATAGTAATCAGCCGGTCAGCACGCCACCTCAATAGGCTGACCGTGGAGACCGCCTACTGTAGTAGGATATTGATGGAGCGGTATACTAGAACTGTTAATTCGCGCACGAATACCCAGTAGAAGTCTTGAAAACCTGTTGATCAAAAATAACTGATACAGCGGTATACTCGAACTGTTGATTCGCGCACGAATACCCAGTACAAGTTTTCAAAACCTGTTGATCAAAGATAGCCAGGAATTGGAAAAAGAGAGTAAATTTTATTCCTCAAGAGAATAACTATTACAAAATTGACCTTACTCTCGCCCATAGGCTTACATTAAATAGAAAAAAATCAAAGATATGAAAATAATCCTAAAACGGAGATAATTCGAAAATATACCAAAAATGGTAAATTTTCAAATATCGGCTAGAAATAAAAGAGTTAATAAAATAAATGCTAACGCCATAAATGGCTTACAAATCAGAGATTTCTAGCCAAATTAATAGCGAAATCAATTATTACTAAAAATAGCAAAATCAGGGTTTTCGAGGCCTAAACGTTGGAATTTGGCCGAAATCATGCATGACACATGAGTTTGCGCGGCAAACTCGTGACTTCTGTTCGTTGGCCCGTTTCCCATCAGACTAGGCCTAAGAAACCCAAAAAAACTCCACCGCCTGGCGAATTACTAAAATACCCTTCAGTCACTTCGAGTCCCACTTCCGCATGAACGCGCATGCCATCTCCTAAATACGGCCTGCATCAGATATCACCATACAATCACCACAATAAACACAACTCCACTCGGAGTGCAAAAGCCATCCATATCATAAATCAATAACACCTCGGCCATTTGCACGAGGACAAGATAAACACACAAGCAAAGCTCAAGCTCTTAACACAAATTAATTTACAAATCCCAACACAAGAAACAACATGGGAATCCTTTCCTTTCAACAATTCAAAATGAGTTTCAAGCCTTAGATTTCACAAAATCAATGATTTTCACAACAAATCCCAAGTTTCACACAAAACAAGGATTTTGCAAACTCATTGAAAGATATCGATTACAAATCCAACATTAACAAATCAAATACCAAATAAAACATTCAAGAATTTTAACAATAATAACTATCATTAACCAAAATGCCAAACAGGTAAAAACTAATAAAGATTTACTAAAACCATGATAGAAACCAATATAAGTATATGTATATATATATAGTTATAGGTATTCTTCTAATAAAGCTATGCTTTTCAATCCCACTCACTGAATTGGCGATTTGTCTTCCTCGCAAGCTAATCCTCGGTTAAATCTTTACCTCAAGCCAAGACTTCTTTTCCTTGTCAAAGCACAACAATAATTAGCAAAAAATAAATCAAACAACGAAACCCTAAGTTTTCTAACAAACAACCCTAATTCAATCCTAGGATTGGCTCAAAGCTAAGTCTAAAGGTTACCAATGAATTTCAAGGGGTTTTAGCTTGACTCTAATCCAAATAATTCAAAGAAACAACTAACGATTGTCGTTGCTACAGTAAGTTCGGGTTGCTACAATTAAACCGCCCTTATACTATGATTTTCTCACTATTTACAACACTAAATCAAGAAATTTCTTCTCAAACTTTCTCATACGTGAATCACAAATCATTGGCTTCAATTTGAGCCTATAAACAACTAAATCCATGGAGAAATCTAGGTTTAAAAAAAAAATTCTAAAATTAAGGAAATACGAGAAAAATTATGGGATAAAACTTAGATCAAGTGTCATACCGTATTCAAGAGGTTGGGAGAAGGAGAATGGAGGCTTTAGTTCACCGTAAAACCTCACCGGAAAATTTTTAAGAAAAAAGTAGGGTTCGGCCAACACAAGGAAGGAAGATGAAGAAGAAAGGAAGAAGGGTTTTAAGAGAAGAAAATTCGTGCTGCTTCAGTAACGGACTGCTACAGTGTTGGATTGGAAAAATCTACAGCAATGGGCTAGTTCAATCTACAGTAAAATATGGTTATAACAAAAAAACTCCTATTTTTTGCCTCTCTCTTGCTTTCCCTCTGTCTCTCAAATGGATGCCAAGGCTACAATGTGATGCCAATGTGGCCCTCGAATGCCAAATCCTAACCACCTCTAGCCACCAGGAGACATAGTTAATATTTGGGCCGTGCACTTTACTGTCAGGAGAAAACTATTGTTGATACAAAACCATAGATCTGGCTGGAAAGAGCACGACCCAAGCATGCTTGTGCTTAGGTTGAAAATTCTTTTTTAAATCCCAAAGTTAGGGTTTCGAGTAGAATTGAGCTGCGGATTTAGGAGGAGACTTTGAGATAACCTTTACCACCATTCATCAAGAAATTAGAGCGACGATTTAGAGGCAAAATTTGGAGTGGAGTTTAGCCGGTGGATAGATCCACTGAGTGCAATATAATTGATTGAGAAGCAATAGGGTGTCAATGAATTTTTACTTGATGGCTTTCTTTATCTTTCTAATGTTGTGTGAACCTATGATGGGCCAACTACTCTCTGGTGCCCTAGATTCATCAACCTATGTGTTAATTTGTAGTTGATTTACTCTTTTGCAATGATTATGGAGTTCTTTAGTTTTCTATGTTAAAACTTGTGTTATATAACTTGATGTGTATGATTTGTGTAGTTGTAATTATAAAACTTGATGTGTGTTGATTGTCATTGTTGTGATTGTCAAAGGGTAGTTGCAAAACTTAATGTACATGATTCCTATAGTTACAGTTGTAAAACTTGATGTATTTGATTGCCGTAGATGTGACATTGCTTTCAGAACACATTTAGGATCCATGGGATGTACCTGATTATCATTGTAGAAGAGTACTGAATATTTCACTAGGGAATTAATCCGGGGCGCTACTCCTCATCACTGTTCTATTCAGATTTATCCGATCTCTTCCCATCCTTCCTTCACCTTCCCCTATTTTTCCTTGAGGTTCATAGATAAGAACTTTTCCCAAACTTTTGAGTAGGCTAGATATTAGAAGACAAATTAGTAATGGAAGACTGCTAATACTTATGGATTCAACTTGCTAATCCTTATGGATTTGACTACCCGATCCTTTATAGGGTACATTATATTACTTCTTATGACCCTTGCACTTGTAGATACGCAAGGGGCATATCACAAATTATTACGAGCACCTCAAGGATTTCACTCTTAGGAATGGTAAGGAAGTGGGGATTAGTAGAGACAAGGTGATGGAGAAGGAATAAGAGCCGAAAATTGAAGTTTTTGAAAGCCTGGCAAAGAAGGAGAAGCTACTCCACTTGTTGAGAAGAGTATACCACCTCGGGTGAAGGAGTATGTTCCACAGCTGCCATACCTCTCTAGGTTGAAGAGAGGTTATACTGATGAGCAGTTTAGCAGATTTTTGGATTTATTGAAGCAACCTCACACTACCTCACACTAGTTTGCCTTTTGTAGAGGCATTGTCTTAAATGCCTAAGTACGCAAAATTCCTCAAATACCTATTGATGAACAAGTGGAAATTCATGGAGGTCTCTACGATCACATTGAGTGAAGGAAGTTCATCACTCTTGCAAAACCGAATGATAAGGAAAATAAAGGATCCAGGGAGTCCCACTATCCTTTGAAATATTGGTGAATTGGTGAATGAGAAAGCCTTAGCGGACCAAGGAGCTAGTATTAATGTTATGCCATTTACCATGTTTCAAAGGTTAGGACTTAGTGACCTCAAACCTACTAGGATGACCCGCCAATTAGCGGATTGATCCATTAGGCATCCTAGAGGTATGATTGAGGATGTTCTTGTGAAAGTAGATAAATTCATATTTCCCATTAACTTTTTTGTCTTAGATGTAGATGAGGATGTTGATGTGCCCCTCATTTTAGGCCGGTCTTTTCTAACCAATTCCTATGCCCGTATTGATGTGAGGAATGGTAGAATGACTCTTAGGGATGGAGATGTAGAAGTTGTCTTTGGTTTATCTGATGCTATTAAACATCTTCTTACTTCTAATGATACTTGTTACTTCATGGACATGATTAACTCTGTTGTTGATGAATTTGTGGAGTACATGGTGCACAAGGAGCCTTTCGAGGAGTCATTAGATGACCTTAAGATGAGGAGACACCCCCTTTGCTTATGACAAATCAAGTTGAGGAAAACCCACAAAACAAGCATTGGAAGGTATCTACCTCTCCCAAGAAAGGCAAGAAGAAACCTTTACCCAAGGAAGTAACATCTGAGTTGGTCAAATCGATTGGTAAGCTTCTTATTCTCTCTAATTTCACACCTGGGTGTTATATTGGAGACAAACATTTTGGGCTCGATGAGTATTCCTATTTGGAGGCTTCTTGATATGCACACACCATGTATGTCAAGCTTGTGACGTAAAACAAGTGCTTCTTGGGAGGCAACCAAAGTGCTTTTTGTATTTTTGGTTTTTTCTATCTCTTATTTGTATTTGTTTGAGTTAGTAATAAAATGCTTAGAGTGTCTTTATTTTTCAAGATTTGGTTGGTTGGATGTCATCCTAGACACTCATTGTTTTTTCTTACCAGGTCATATTTGTATTTGAGCTTTCTTGGCAGAACAACAGAAACTCTGCTCAAATTTTCAGGACTGCTTACGGGCTACTTATGCCTGTAAGCCCAGCCATAATGCCTTAATAGAGGGCTTTATGGCCATCTTTATACCTGTAAGCCACCCCATAAGGAGGTTCTAGAGATCCTTACGAGTGTAATTATGCAAGTAAGTCCTAAAGTGCACACTTTAGAGGTTAATTACGGGTGGATTACGCCTGTAAGGTGAGCCGTAAGGGTCTTCTAGAGCATTTTATAGGTAGATCAAAAAACCCTTATGGCCCGTAACCTCCATGGGGCATAACCTAGGTTCCTTATGGGCTCCTTATGCATGTAAGCCAGACCGTAAGAGCAATTCAGAGAACTTTATGGGCTTTAGGGTAAAAGCTCTTACGACCATAACCTACGTTGTAAAGGAGATGCAACCCTTATGGGGAAGGCTTTATGGCCGTATAAACCCCGTAAACGCTTATTGATAAGTGCTTGAGTAGACATATTTCTCTATATGTTTCACATGCATTAAGCATCATTTTTACCATGGTTTATATCTCATATAGTGTATTTGGTGTTCTTTTGTACAATTAGGTTGTGGATGCCTTGAAGGAAGAAAAAAAAGCAAAGATAGGTTATGAAGACACATTTTGGGAGTTTATATGTAACATAAGGGGCAAGATACAAGAGGAGTTCATGTATATGGAGGTGTGTGCCAACTTCCAAGAGAATTCAAGCCAATTTGTGAGTTGGAAGGGGACAAAAGCAGTCATATCCCCATATCCCTACTTGTGTGAAGAATGTAAGAGCTTCCAAATGATGATTCAATGATGAAAAGTCTTATAACCTACCACGTGGACGTGTACCCGGCCATGTGGCCTCAAGAGAAGAGTGTGTGAGCCGTGTTTATGATGAATACTATAGTAAAGTATATAGTAAAATAATGTAGCAATTTACTTTAACAGTACTATAGTAAAACACTATTCACACAGCAACGTGGAAATTCCACGTGGTCACGTGGGAATTTCTGCAGCTCATGCGGGCACGTGAAATCTCACATGGTCGAGTAGAGGCATATGATAGACGCGGTTCAGGCATATAAATAGCCATTATGCCATATTCTTTTCAGACTTTTTGCTGGCATTTGAAGGGTAAATTTGGGGGCATTCTACACTAACTTTGATAGATTTCTTTTTCCGCTATAGCATCAAGGGGGCCTTCGGCAACCTAGCTTCAGAGAGGAATCCTTCAATATGTTGTATGACACATCAAGGCCATCAACACGAATTAAATGGGGTTTTATTCCATGGTTTACATTGCTTTTCATTGCATTATTCTTTGCTTTATAACTTGCCCCATGGAGGGTGAAACCTCAGTAGGTATTTGGGCATGTGAATCCTAGGATCATATCTTTTGTATTGACTTACTTTATGTTTTCTATTAAATCCGAGTTCATTTGGGTTTTAATCTTGATTTCTCATTGCTTGCATGCCATATTGATCTTTGTGGTTGAGTGGTAATGCATGATTTGTTGCCTTGGTGAGAGAGAGGTCTCCATTAGGGTTAGAACTCCAAAATTAAAGAGGTATGAGAATGTGAGTTATGAGATAGTGGAGTGTCCCTTTTCCCTTCCGATGAGTGCTTCCTATCTTCGTATTCCCTAGATTTTATGCAACCATATTTTTAGGAATCTTGTAGGGGGTTAGGGATCTTTTGCCTAGAAGTAGAGTTAGGTATATTTTTAGGAATCTGTTGTACTCCTAGGTATCCCTAGAGTTTATTGTGGTCATATGGGGTGTGAGGTGTTGAGATTGAGCGATTTCTCCACAGGGTCCTTATAGGGGACTAGTATCGGTGGCCTAGAGGCAAAAACCAATTGTTCTTGGATTACCTGGATTGATCTAACTCGGTCTGGAAACATTTAGTAAGTTTTGCGCTTTATGTTACATCCTAGGGGGAGCGTTGCTCGGGTACCTCATCTTTATTGATTGAGATCTCCCTTATTTTTTACTTTCCCTTTGCTTGCTTATTCATATTCTCGCAATTAAGTTCATTTTATCACAATCTTCATTCTGACTAGATAGCTGAGAAGTGGTTACTACTAATGCTTTCATTCCCTGTGGATTCGACTCCCTAACTCACCGGGCATTTTATTACTTCAACACCAGTGCATTTACATTACACACGCAAATCAGACGTGTCACTTATACAGAGAGACTTACTGTCATGTAAGCCGCTAGTAAGCACCTAGGGTTTAAGCGCCGCCGGCGACCTTTGATCTTAATTTCTAATTGTTTATGGCTGGATCTTGGTCACCTGCACCTCTTTCTCCTCCTAATCTATTTCTTGTGTTCTTTTTTTTTTTTCCAATTTTGAGTGTTTTTGGATGGGTTTGGACCTAGTTTGGAGCTTTCCATTAGCTAGTTTTTGTACATTTTTTCTTTTTCTCTAAGGTAGTTGAATTTTCTTGTTTTTTTAAGTGGATTTTGATTTATTTGATTGAACTTAGTTGTCTGAATGTTTAGGGGGACTTGAATGTTGTTTTTCATTTAAAATTTATAAGTTTTAGAGCCTTATTATATAGGAGGAATAATTACAACATGAGCCCATAGCTTATGGCCGTAAGGCTTGACATAAAGGTGAGTTTCCCAAAGGCTTATGGGCATAAGCCTACCCATAAGTAGGCTATAAACTCTCCTAATTCAAGAAAATTTCATATTTTTGTGGACTAAACTTTGTATTTTTTTTATAAAGGATGACTAGAGCTAAGAAGACCACTATCCGACCTGCGATGAAAAGGAGGACCGAGGCATCCACCTCAGAACTAGACAGAGCAAAGGACCTTGCTCCCTTCATCCTCTCTCTGCTTGCCAAACCAACTTTCTCCACAGCCTGTTTTCAACAGCGATATAGCATCTTGAGGATGAAATGGTTTGGTCAATCTCGTTTGATTGACTGACCAGTGCTTGTACACTTGGGATTAGAGGTAAGGCTCACTACATGGGAGACTTCGAAGGTGCAACTAACTCCTTCCCATGGAGGAGCCAATCTACCGTAATGTTATCTTGGAGGTGCTCAGCACCTTCATGGTTGATAGGAGTCAGGTAGGGTTTTCTTGGCCGGGTCTATCCAGTTTTAGATCTTTGGCAAGGCTCGGCAGTTGAGCTACATAGATTTCTCCCTACTGCTGGGATTATATGACACATATTTTACTTTAACCATGAAGTACAAGGACCTCTCCACCAATTTCCTACCTAGGATGATGATAAAGGGAGTTTGGCTCCGTCTTAGCAGGAGGCAAAGATACGAGTCAGGGTTGATAAAGGTGTCGTACCTTATTTAGCCAGCACATAGGTATTTCCATGTGGTCCTTGCTAATTCGATGGCAAGTTATAGCAATAACACTGGAGTGGTAGGGTGGTAGGAGCTCCTTTTCTTTTATACCTTGGTGGAGCACTGCCCCATCCACCTAGGACATATGTTGCTGATTTCATCACACACTAGGGCCCGCATGACCTCCTAGGTATGATTTTCTTTGGCCCTATATTACACACCTGATTAGAGGTATGGGGTTGGCTGATCGACTTCAAGGGCAGGAGACCGTGAGCCTCTTGGCATCCCTTAGCATGGACACATTACGGCTAATGGGGATGGTCATGTGTTGTGGCTCCACATACATCATAGCCTCAGCACTACAGAGCAACAGCCGGAGGATGGTGAGGATGTAAATGAGGAGTCGGACGATGAGTCCAATAGTGAGTTATCTTTGCTGTTGACCATTTTACAGTCTAGTGCATTTAGCCCAATAACTCCTTCTCTACCAGCGTCTACTTCTCCATTGACTCCACATCCTCCTACCGACTTAGCGCCATCCGACACCGCTGAGCATTAGTTTTATTTTCATTTACTTTGTATTTTCATTATCAATCTTTGTATTCATCTTTAATGGCAAGCGTTGGCCTTGCCTAATTTTGTATCCATTTCGAGACATTTAATGGATTTATTTTTTTATATTTGTTAATTTTATTTTATTGAGCATTAATGTCTTCCCATTGTACTCACAAGAGTTTATTGCAACACCCAACATTCTCAATTGCAAAGGCGATGCTCACTCGATCTTTTCTTAACCTTGAGTGACACCGACCACTTAGACACTTAAATGGACACACTTTACCGGTTTGAAGGATCACTGAATTTTCATATGAGAACAGGGGAATTACTCATTTTTTACTTCCTTTCTATTCCTTTTTGCATTATCTTAGATACTCATCTTTTACACACATTAAGGACAATGTATGATTTAAGTGTGGGGGATGGGTTAGGATTTATTGAATTCTTTTACATACCAAGTTTTGACTTATGATGGTACAATCAAAATTTAGTGGGAGTTTCTTCGTATTAGGGTGGAAACATACGAGCTTGTTCCTTTTTGAGTTCTATTTTTTTAGTTGGCACTCTATTCTTGGTTGTTCAACTAATTAGAGCACATAGCTTCTCTATTGTACTGAATTAGATCTTCTATAACTTTCTATTGTTTTAGTTCATTTTAGTTCAATTAACATAATTTGAGAAAAGTTTTTGGCAAATTTGAAAGAATTTGTTGAAAAAAAAGATAGAAAAGTTATGAAGTGGAAAGAGCTACCCCTAGTAGATGAGTGGAGCTACTCTCGATAAGTCAGACTTTATAAGCCTTAACAAGAGAAAGATCTACCTCTTATGGAAAGTTAAAGCTACCGTGCTCTAGTAAATGATGTGGAAAGAGCTACCTCTCTTAAGAGTGAAAGCCACTTTTTGAGGCTTCATGAGAAAAGGCTACCTTAGGAGTTGTGTGAAGCCACCACCTTGTAAAGAAAAGATATTTTGTGAATTTTTTACTGTTGAAGTCTTTTAGGATAAAAGAATTGAAGTAGAGAGTGTAACACACATAATCAACAACCTTTAATAGAGTGTTTACTATTTTTGAGACTAGAGTTTTTTAGCATCCGTGCATTATTTACACCAGATTACTTTTGAAACTTCCCAATTCTTGAGCACCCGAGGTCTTACATTGTCCCTTCTTGGTTTGTAATGTTTTCATTTTGCTTGAGGCAAGTAAAAGCTGGTGTGCAGGATAAGATGAGTGTACAATATTCTATTATTTTATATCATTTTGTGGACTCATGATTAGTGCTTGTGTATTAGTAATACGAAGTATTCTTTTCATACACTGAGCATTACTTTTCTCAAATTTTATCACTTATGCATGTGTATTTGTGTTTTTTTGTGCATGTAGGGTTATGGAGATAATAGTGGAAGAAAAGAACCAAAAGTAGATCGTAGATGCAATTTTTGATGAAGTCTTGGATTAAACAAATGTAAAGACACAACTTGTGCTCAAAGATTTGTGAGTGTGTGCCAACCTCCATTGTGCTCTAGTGAACATACAAATTAGAGGAGCACAAAGACAGTTACACTCATGTGTTCGGACTTGTGCGATACTAGTAAGATCTTCGTCAAATATGATTTTATTGAAGACACATCGCGATTTACCGCGTGGATGTGTGCCCATTCATGTGGCCTCGATGAAAAGTATGGATTCGGGAGTATTTTGGTGAAGCACTGTAGCAGTTTACTATAGCAATTCAATGCAACAAAATTACTGTAGCAGTTACTGTTCATAGCTCGCAGAAATTCAATTGCGGGAAATTCACACAGGCGTGTGGAAATTTCACACGCCCGTGTGAATGCCCGATTCAAGCACCATTTGAGCCACAATTTCAGACGTTTTAGGGTTCTTTTTCCCATCTTTTCCCCACTTTTGGAGGCTCTCGCGGCTAGGGTTTGGAGAGGCTTTGGTTAGGTCTTGGGAGTGGTTCTATGGCCTTTGACACAGCGTTCCTTTGGAAGATAGTTATTGGGAAGCTTTCGTCAGCATCGATTCGGCGAGGTGTGCCCTAGGCTTGATTAGGGAACCCTTGGAGAAGATGAGGCTATTCCACAAAACAATCGATACGGACTACAAGGGGGTTTTAATAATGGATTGCACGCTTTTACATTTGATTTCACTATTGATTATATCTTGCTCCATGGAGAGCTAAACCACTAGTGGGTTCTTGGACTTGTAAACCCTAGGATGATTTTGTTTCATTAACCTTTCATTATGTTTCTTTAGTTGATGTTTTTAATTGAGTTCCAACCTTGAATGCTTGTTAAATTGATTTTCCCTTAGAGTGACACTAGGGTTAAGAATCTATCTTGGTAATCTTTGCGGATGAGTGACACACCATGAGGGTTAGATAAAGCAAAATTGGAGAGGGTCAAGAGGGTGAGTCGGGAGGTAGCGGAACATCCCTTTTTCCTTCTGATGTGATTTAGCCTACCTCCATGTTCCAAGAGTTCTTTGCGGTCATAATAGAGTGAAGTTCTAAGAGACAAACTCTGCTGGGGCTTAGTTGCGCAAGCAACAGAGTGGAGCGTTGAAGTAATTCATTATGCTGGGGCTTAAGTGTGACTAGGGGTCTTTCGCCTGGACCAAAGGATTAGATCTATATTAGGGAATAGGATTTATTACTTGGAGTCCCTAGAGCTTCTTGCAACCCCACACATTGTGAGACGTCGAGAGTATTCCTTTCTGTCAGGGTATAGTGTAGGGTTAGTCATGGTTGACCTTAGGTTTGGGACTGTCTTTAAAGATTTCCATGACTCATTAAACATTATTTAGGAGACATAGTGAGTGGTCTTGCACTTGAAATAATAGTCCTAGGGAGAGCAATGTCTGGGTGCCCCACCTTTTATCGATTGTCTCTCCTATCATTTCATTGCGTCTCTTTCTTCTTTACTTTATTTCTATTCGCATTGATGTTATTCACACCACTATAGAATCATCTTTACTATAGTTAAATAGTAATACTTGTGTTTCCAAGCACTATTCCCTATGGATACCACTACCCACTCACTAGGGTACTTTATTACTTATATAATCTGTGCACTTGAGGTACGTACTCACAAGGGGTGTGTCAACTCATTAGGCATATATGAGAAGTATATTATAGAATTTGATGCTAAATATAGTATGTTTTACATTCTCAATCTTCAAGTAGCACTTAAAGATGAGACGGAACCAAAAGAAGCATTCCAAACCTTAAACGAAGAAGATGGAATTCTCTCGGCATCAATTAAATAAGGACAAGGCAAATAGGATGGCTTACGGGCTACTTACAATTGTAAGCCCCTTCCAAAGAACCTTGTCGGCATGCTTATGCCCATAAGGAGGAGTATAAAACCAAATCAGAGGACTTTATGTGCAGGACTTATGCCAGTAAGCATGACTATAAAGACCATCCAGAGGAGTTTATGAGCAGAGCTTACACTTGTAAGGGCTGTCGCAAGGGAAACACAGAGAAGCTTACCATCCAGCGCTTAAAATCATAAGCTGGATCGTAAAACAAGACAGAAGACCTTATAGATAAGACCTACAGCCATAAGTGATCCTGTAAGCCTCATGACCAATCATCTCCAGTTCCTTATAGCCACATCCTTATGTCTATAAGTTGCTCATTAGCTGCACAATATAAATAGATATGGGGAGGATTTTTAGGGTAATCAAGGATTTTACTCTTGGAGGCCAGACTAAGGAAGAAATGAGGTAAATCTATAGTGTTTTAAAGGTGACTTTTGAAGGAGATTTGATTCCATCATCGAGGAGAGGAGGATTGTATCTATCAAACTTACCTTGGAGGTGTTTGTGGAAGGTCCTTGAGCGTTCTCCGGCGATCAACCTTCGGCACGATTGAGAATGAGGTTTTAATGCTTTGTTTTAGTGTCTTCGTGCCTTATAATTTGAATGCTTTCCCTCCATTAATAAAGGGCTAATTTTATGGATGTTTGGACATAGCTAAACTCTAGTGTTTCATCTTTTGACATTGGTTGTGTATTCTTGTTATTTAGTTGTTTCCTAATTTCAATCCATGTTATTTGAATCTAATTACATGTTTATGTTTATTGATTGTTATCATGGTGAAAGCCCTAGTTATCATATTTAATGTGCTTTGTCATGAGTAGAAATACACACCTAGCATAGACATTCAGTGATTAGAAGGGATTGTTAGTAAGCCTAGCAATGGGGTACTTTGGAGAATTCTTCTCTCTTAATCCTCCATAGTGGTTAGCAAGTTATTTCCGCAATCTTCGCAATCATGTGGAATAGATTTTATGAGACATCGCATCTTTATTATGTATTCATATTAGGAGTAATCTCTTTGTAAGAAGGATTACCTATTTAAGAAATTCTTGTTAATTCACTTTAAGACTTCACAAAGTGTAAAGAGATTGTGTGGTGACTGTATCAGCACTGTACCAATTCAGTTACTATTTATCCTCCAAAGAAGGGTTTAGTATAATTTAGGAAATTTCTTGATTCAAATAGGATTGCATGTTTAGACAACCTTTGTCCTGCACTTAACATTCTCCTGATTTCTCTATCCCTTTTAGTTGGTATTATTTGCTTTTGCTTACTAGTACTTTTGCACAACATCACAATTTTGATTAGGCTAACTTTCAAGATTAGAGTTAGTACTAGTAATCTCAATCTTCTTTGTGGACCTACATCCTGCTTTTGATCACTTCATTACTCGATCAGCATGTACGCTTGCGTCCCTATCAAATTTACTTCATATGCTTTACCTTTATATTGACTAATATCAAATTTATTATTTTTGTTTCTATTATTTCAGTATTTTATTTTAATTGTCTATTGAATTATTATTATATTTGTTTTAATAATTTGATATTATTGCGAATATAGCAAGATGAGAATTTGAGGTTGTTATTATCTCTTGGAGCAATTATATATCATGGAATCTCGATGTTAAGCTCTTTCTAAATTCAAGAAACCTAGCAAAACAATTAAGTATGGTAATAATGAGCCCATTGATAATAAATCAAAAGCTTTGATATTCATATGGCATCATCTTAATGATAGCCTAAAAAATGAATAATTGACCAGTAAAGATCCACAAAAATTGTGCTTTTCCCTAAAAGAGAGAACTTAAAATCTCTAAATGGTCTAATTCCAAAAAACTCACGATGATTGGGCAAATATCATATTTCAATATTTTAAAAGTGTGCAAGAATATAATTTTGATCTATTTAAAATAGTTTCATTGCTACATTTACATTTCTATGGCGAAACATTAATAGAATATATGATGCTTGAAAAAAATTCACAACATTTCATACTCGAGATGTTATATTACAACAACAATACAAAGAAAAGAATTTACCAAATTTTCTAAAGTGATTTCTTGTTTCTTTGTGGAAGACCAAAATATTGAATTGCTGATGCTAAATCATCAAATCCGACCATCTAAATCAATACCACTACCAAAAACTAATTACAGGTGACAACGCCCCTTGCGTATATCCCGCAAGTGCATAGGTTTGTCGAAGTAATAAAATCCCAGGTGAGTGGTTATCGTATCCACAGGGAGTAGGGAGTAAAAATACTTAAATTGTTTCTTAACTAAGTGAAATATGAATAGTAATTTGTGTGACAAGATGTAATGCAAACAAAAGTAAAAGAGACAAAAGAGAGAGAGAGCACAAGTAAAGGAGAGGTAAGGCAATCAATATAAATGGGGTACTCAGATATTGATCCACCTATGACAATCATTTCAAGTGCAAAAACCCTTTATTATGCTTCCTAACTAATGAATTAATGAGTCGTGGAGATTCTTTAATACATGGTCCCAAATCTAAGGTCAACCATGCCTAACCCTATACATGTCCCGGAGGAGAAAATGAACAATCTCTCAACCTCGCACTCGTATAGAATTGCAATGAGTTCTAAGGATTCCAAATGATAAATTCTCTTCCTATATGTAGACCTAACCCTTTGGTCCAGGCGGAAGGTCCCTAGCCACAATTAAGCCCTAGATGCTAAAATCACTTCAACGCTTCACTCCATTGCACTCGCAACTAAGCCCCAGCGGAAGGTCATCCCTTAGCCCATTCACTCTACTATGACCACAAAGAATTCGAGGAATTGGAGGTAGAATAAATCACACCAGAGGGGAAAGGGGACGCTCCGCTATCTCTCTACTCACCTTCTTAAACCTCTCCAATCTAGCTTTGTCTAACATCGTGGTGTGTCCCTCACACACAAGGGTTACCAACAATAACTCTCAACCCTAGTGTCACTCTAAGGGAGTATTCATACAATCAATGCATTCAAGATTGGAACTCAATAAAAACATCAATTAATGAAAGCATAATAACAAGGTTCAATGAAACGAATACATCCCAAGTACCCACTAAGGGGTTTAGCTCTCCATGGAGCTAATTACAATCAATGAAATCGAATGTAAAAGTAATAATTCCATAGAAAACCCCCTCGATAGTCATGACGATGGTCTTGTGGAGAGTCCTCTACTCTTCTAAAGGTCCCTTTGTCCGGCCTAGGATACACCTCGCCGGATCGGTGCCGACGAAAGCTCTTCCACTAACCTTCTTCCAAATAGAGCACGATATCGGAGCCGTAGAACCTCTTCCAATCTCTAGCTAATACCTCTCAAAACCCTAGCCGCAGTCCTCTCTCAAGTTTTGGAAAAGATGGGAAAAAGAATGCTAAAATCGGGGCTGAAATCGGCTTTTATAGGGCTGAAATCGGGAATCCACATGGCCTTGTGGATATTCCACACAGGCCTGTGGAATTAACGCACGGGCATGTGGAATTTTCCACACGCCCATGTGGCTTCTCCGGACAACTCCTTCTTTGGGCGGTTGTGAACAATACCTGCTACAGTATTTTGCTACAAATATTGCTAAAGTGCCCTGCTACAGTACCGGTCCGAAACACTCCCGAAACCATGCTTCCATCGAGGTAACGTAAACAGGCACATGTTTACATCATAGATCGCTTCGCTTCTTCAATGAACGACTGCGTTGGTGGAGATCTTGTTACACATGCATAAGCCGGAATACTTAGAATGTGACTGCCTTTGTGCCCCTCCAAATCATTGTGCTAGCTTGAGTACAAGGAGGTTGGCACACATTCTAGCATCTTGAACCCGACTTATGTCTTCACGTTTGAACCTTCTCAAGATTTCCTCCAAATGGTGCACTCATGATCTATATTGGCTTCTTTCTCTAAGATTCGGCTTCATAACCTTATATGCATAAAAGTAACATAAATACATACATATTAGTATTAAAACCCGATAAAAATAATGCTCATCATAAGGAAAGAACACTTCGCATTCTTATTACCCAAGCACTTATCAACAGGCAAGAAAAATGCTATTGTGATAGTGATAAGTGCTTGTTTGTACATATTGTAAGTTAATATTTTATATAGATTTAACATTACTTTTATTACTTCCATGTGCTTATTTCAGGGGGTTTAAGCTGAAAATAAGCCCATTACAGATAGTAGATGATCACATCACCAATCACACATTCATTGGAGTTCATTGGATACTATACTATTGCATCGAGGCATAAATGACAGAGAGCACTATGGCCATGGGAAGCACTCCACGGCCGTGGAGTTGCTTGATTTTACTCTTTCTAGTCAAATTGGAGGACCTTTGCAAAAGTCTTGCTGAGGGTTTCTTGGAGAGAAAAGAAAGGAGCTTGGGCAAGAGCTTCATGGGAGGATAGATCCGGCCAAGCGAAGGCTCTAGCATCATTCTTCATCATCTACATCATCATCCACACAACCAACAAGCTTTGGGAAGCATCATTCGGCCCTTCTTGGTGAACCATCATTCGGCCATTTGGAGGGACAATTGTTGGGGGTTTCACCACGGACATGGAGAGAGTGTCCTTACTTTCTTTGATGTATTTGATGCTCATTCTTGTTTGTAGATTGCATTGCTCCATGAGGATTAAACTTTTGTTGGATGCTTGGGTGTATGTGTTAGGATTATGTCCTCGAATGCCAACGAGGATACTTGTATTAGGGCATTTCATTTGTATTATACATTCTTATTCTTATTAAATAGGCATTTATTTTGATGTTCATATAAATCTTGTGATGGCATTATAACTAGTTTGGAATATCATGTCCATGTGTATTAAGTTAAACCTTCTACTCTTTGTGGAATAAAGAGGAGAGCACTGGGAGGGTTTGGTACTTATACACTTAAATAGTTCACAAATCGGAGAATTTTTAATTGGACGTTAAAGTTTCTTAAGGATTTGTATAACATATACTTTGACAAATAGTGCTAGTTAAACACTATGGAATAGTAGGAGCATATGTCATAAATGCATCATTGGGAATTGGTGTATTCGAACATGACTCGCAATAATCCAATCACATGGGTTTTACTCTTTGACAGTCAATGATTGGAATTGTTGGTTTTGATCATATGAGTGGACCTGAGACCTGAGGTATCATGATCACAATGTACTTGTGATGTCTAGTCTGTTACTAGAGTTGTTAGGCTCAGTTTATCTTTTGGTAGGGCTGAACTCGAAGTGTGACTATGTCGGGCAAGTAGCAATTGTGAGTGATCACCAAAAAGGAATTCGTTCTTTTGGAAGTAAACGAGTTGGTATCCTATGCGATTATAAGTATGTGAGATTAGAAGACCATGGCCAAGGCAATCAAACTAATCATATAGGATACTAAGGATGGTTTGGTAATCTCACCCCACTATAGTTATTTGTATATGATCGAATTCAATGAGTTTGACAATTGCCATGCCTCTCACTCGGTTGGGATATAAGAACGAAAGGTTTATAGACATATGGTAATCATAATCGGAAAGGTTTGTAATGATCTACTCATTCATGTTCAATTGGGTTATGACGTGGGGCCACGGGGCTGGCTAGGTGTCACCCACGTCCTTTGGTATCCTCCATTGTCAATTGGAATCAAACTAGGGAGTCATGCTTAAAGGGATAAAGAATCAGTCTTGTTTTGAGTACTATGGTAAAATTGTCAATTTACAATTTTTCTTCATGGGATAAGTGAAATTGTAAATTGGTCTAGGGTTTTTGTCTTAAGTTTAAATTTTGATTTAAATTGGATGGGGTCGAATAGATAACTTAGATTATAAGGATTCAAAGACAAAAATGGTTTTAGTTAGATTAGGACTCATATTCCTAATAGAACTTCTATGGTAATGTTTATCATATTATGAAGGTTCATATTTTGAATAGGACTTTATACTTGAATGATGTTTATCATATTATGAAGGTTCATATTTCAGATAGAACTCATAATTGAATAATATTTATCATGTTTTATTAAGTCTTTATAAATATGACTCCTCTCTAACCATAGTATCACTCATTTAATTCTCTTGTGACAAAATCCCCAAGATCTCTCTTCCTCTCTAACCTTAGCCGCTATTTGGAGAAGAAGAGGAGATTATCTCTTAATTCTGGTGTGTGATCTAGAGGCATGGGACTTTCGTTCGGCGTTAGGCGATCTACGACAATCTGAGAGATTAATTAGGCACATCAAAGAAAAGCTTTTAAACATTAAGAGGTAATTTTCTACGCATTTTAATTAAATTATGATGTTCATTAAAACAATTAGAATATATCACAAATTTATTATGCTTCCGTATGCCTTTAATGATGTTATTTGATTTTTGCGATATTACCTAACGGTATGAACCCTAAGGTTGTATTTTGGTTAATTTAATTCATGCTTTTCTATTTCTTGTTCATTTGAGTTTCAACCTTGTGTTTTAATGCCATACTTCCATTTATACCAAGAGCTTAGATTGTCTGCTAGGCTTGACTTAGTGTTAAGTTAAGAAACCCACTAGGGCTAGACCTACCAAAGTTGGAGAGGGTAGAGAGGGTACAACCTTAGGTAGAGGAAAGCCCATTTCCCCTTAAATTTGATTACAACTACCTTCACACTCCTGTGAGTGTTAGGTGATCATGTGAGCCTTAGTGAAGAGAGAGATCACCGCTGGGGTTTGTATAGAATTAGGGGTTAATTGTCTCATGAGAGCTTTTGATCTATTTTTAGGAGTCTAGTTGATCATTCAAAATTCCTAGAACGCATTCCATTCATAATTGGGTTAGTCAAAGAGAGAGATCACCGCTAGAGCCTTTTAGGGGAACAGTCACCAGTTGCCATGAGAATTGGATTGGTGTATTTAAGGATTACTGAGACTTATCTCAACTTGAGTAGAAAGCATGTGTTAAATCCTATATTTCATGTTTATAACCCTAGGGGATCATCACCCAAGCATCCACTCCATTCCAAATTATATTCTCATTTTAAATTACTCTTGCATCTCTTCCTTTTCCTCTCCTTCAGTTAAATTTATAATTGCATCGAATAACTTGTTTAAGGCTAGATAATAGAGAAAAAGTGATTACTAGTACTCTCAATTTCCTTGTGGAGTCGACTACTAATAAGTGCTTGTGTATAACTATTACTAAGTATACTTTTCTTACATTAAGCATCACTTTTATCAGATTTCATGGCTCATTCATGTGTATTTATGTTCTTTTGTGTATTTAGGGTTGTGGAGACAAGTTTGGAAGAAAGGAAGCAAAGACAGATCATAAACGTGATTTTTAAGGAATCTCTTATACCAAAGAAGGACCAAGGCACAAGTTGTGATCACAGGCATGTGGGTGTATGCTAACCTCCAAAAATATGCAAGTGAATTTACAAATTGGAGGGGCACAAAGGAAGCCACAAGCATATGCTCCAACTTGTGTAATATTGTCAAGAGCTTCGCCAATGTGTTTGAAAGTGAAGATGCAACATGATTTACAGCATAGATGTGTCCCCAACCATGCCGCCTCGATTAAGAAGATGATTTTGGGAGTACTGTATCAAAATACTGTAGGAGTGTTACAAACAGATTTAGAAGAGGTTCTTGCGACTCAGGTTGCGAACCACACTGAGGTGATGGCACGTCTCACGATACTTCAGCAGATTCTTAAGCGAGACATGTCCTCACCGTTTGTTATGAGACCCCAAGCACCACTAGGTTCACCAATACCTCCAGTAGTACTAGGATCACCAGTAGCAGTAGCACCACCACCACCAGCAGCAGACGACACCAATGCTTGAGGCATCTTTTCTTTATGTTCCTTTATGTTTCTGTTATTTTATTTCAGTATTTTAGTTTGGACTTGTATTTCCAAGAGTTCTTTGCGGTTATAGTAGAGTGAAGGGCTAAGGGATGAACTCCGGTGGGGCTTAGTTGCATGAGCAACAGAGTGAAGTGTTGAAGTGACTTTAGCACTTGGGGTTTAATTGTGACTAGGGATCTTTCGCCTGGACCAAAGGGTTAGATCTACACATAGGAATAGGGTTTATCACCTAGAATCCCTAGAACGTCTTGCAACTTTACACAGTGTGAGGTTTGGGACTGAGTATTCAAGGATGTTCGCGACTCATTAAGCATAAATTAGGAGACATAATAGTTGGTCTTGCACTTGAAACATTAGTCCTAGGGGGAGCATTGTTCGAGTACCCCACTTCTATCAATTGCCTTTCCTCTCATTTATTTGTGCCTCTCGTTCTTGTTTCTTTTATTTTTGTTTACATTACATTTCATCAACATAATTATTGTTCATCTTCACATGGTTAAGTAGAAATCTTAGTATTTTAATTCCTTACTCCTTGTGGATAAGATACCCCACTCACTTGGGATTTATTACTTTGACAAACCCATGCACTTGCGGGTAACATGCAAGGGGCATTGTCATATTTCATTTTCTTATCTTTATAGGCTCAATTTTATTTTGTTTGTTGAGCTTTATTGAACCCCCTTGTGTATACGTATAGATGGTCTCGTGAGTTTTGGAATTGAGGAATAGTCATTAGCATGGTCATGTGGCATTCCATATGGCCGTGTATGCTCCACAACCCATTAAAACTCAACTCTCAATGAATATAACTCAATCAAATGCAAAATTAGGAGTACAGGAGAATATTGTTTTAATTACCCATCTTCACACATGTTTTACTTATTTTATTTTTTATTGTGCTTGCTTGCATACATTGAGGGTAATGTACATCTTAAGTGTCTGTGTGTGTGTGTGTGTGGGCTGGGGTGGGGTGGGGGTGGGGGGGAGTTCACATTACACATATCTTACACCTATGTATTCTATGTTCATGCTCATGTAGCCAACGATGGTTCACCTTAGTTGCAAAGGTTGTATTCCTAAGTCTAGGAGAATTTTGAACATTAATTACAATTATGCTCTAGTTTTACTTGAATTTTAAGGAATTTTTTGGCCGATTATCTCTTGTCACTTATAGGATTTTAGTAGCATTTTTTTTAGTACAAATACTTGTTTTAAAAAAAATTAGTCTTTTTATTGTGCATTGGGGGAGGAAAGAGCTACTACCTATAAAGTAGGAAGCTACTCTCATAAGTCGAATACTAGTTATGCCATAATGTGAGAAAGAGTTATCTAATAAGATGAGTGAAAGCTGCTACCCGGTAGAAAGAGCTACCACCTCAAAAGTGTAAAAGCCACCTTAGCAGCCAGCTAGGAAAGGTCTACATTAGAGGATGTATGAAGCTACCACCTATGAAGTATGAAGCTACTCTCATAAGTCGGATACTAGATATGCCCTAATGAGAGAAAAAGCTATCTAATAGAATGAGTGAAAGCTACTACCACGGTAGAAAGAGCTACCACCTCAAAAGTGTGAAAGCCACCTTGACGGCCACCTAGGAAAGGGCTACCTTAGAGGATGTGTGTAGCTACTACCTATTCTTGTTGTGTATAAATAAGTCCTTTTTAATAAGAACTTTGAGGAGTACATGATGGGTTGACTTGAGTAAGTTTACACACACTTACACAATATCGGGTTTGTCATCCTTTTTGATTTAAGTTTTAGCTAGAGCATTGAATTTTCTTATTTGAAGTTTGAATTTTCCTTGCTCTTAGAATGCTTCTTTTACATACTCTTGGTGAACCTAAGGCCGAGCACTTTCAATTTTACCTTTTTACATGCTTTAATGTTTTATTTTATTTTATTTTATTTTTGCTTAAGGACAAGCAAAGGCTTAAGTGTGGGGGAGTTTGATAAGTGCTTGTGTATAAGTATTACTAAGTATACTTTTCTTACATTAAGCATCACTTTTATTAGATTTCATGGCTCATTCATGTGTATTTGTGTTCTTTTGTGCATTTAGGGTTGTGGATACAAGTTTGGAAGAAAGGAAGCAAAGATAGATCATGAATACGTTTTTTGATTAATCTCTTGTACCGAACAAAGATCAAGGCACACAATTAAGCTCCAGCACTAAAGATTTCTCAGCACTTCATTAGGGAATATGGTTCATCACTTGGAATCCTTAGAGCTTCAAGCAGTCCCACATAGTGTGAGGTGTTGAGAGTATCCCTTCCCGTCGGGCATAGTGTAGAGGGCTAGTCACGGTTTACCTTAGGTATGGGACCGTGTATCTTTGGATTTTCATGAATTTTTACTTCAAGTAGGAGGCATAATATTGGTCTTGCACTTTAAACAATAGTCCTAGGGTGAGCATTGTCCGAGTACCCCATTTTATCAATGGTTACTCTCTCCAATTACTTTTGTTTGCTCTCTTTTTCCTTGGCTTTCATTTAATTTTCATTAATTGTTTAAATCACAATCACCAATCAATTTTCACTCTAGCTAAGTAGCATTACATCTTGTTTCTAGGCATTTATTGTCTTTGGATTCAACTACCCACCCGTTTGGTGCTTTATTACTTTGACAACCCATGCACTTGCGGAACACACATGCAAGGGGTGTGTCAACTACCCGACGTTTGGGTATTTATTACTTTAACACCTTGCACTTGGGGTACACACACACACAAGGGGGAGTGTAACATAGTGACAGTTATAAGAACTGAGGTGGAAAAGGTTATTGTGGTAATCATGATAAATGTCTTTATGCTGGGAGGTTGAGATCCGCAAATGCAAGGGTCATCAAGTAATACCTCTCACACAAGCACGAGTGGATCGTATTCCTTGGCGCCTGAGAAGCTACTCTTACTTCCTCTTTGTGTGTTGTTTAACCTATAACTTCGAGTGGTCCAATGGAATTACAAATAACAAATAAACTCTACTAGAATGTCTACTATTAAGGCAAATTATGGGTGATAATCAAGGAGGGAAAGTGGTCATGGACGAGGATCCCCTTAGGGCTACTACAATGTGAAGGATGCTAAAACAATCATTCAATTGGTAGTTTGGACTGAGAAAATCCTAAGTTAGGTCAACCTGATGATCACGGCGATAAACTACTAATCCGGTATGAGTATTGATACAGAATTTGTTCCGACCAAATCCTCCTATGATTGCAATGAAGGTGGTGGATTTCTCAATTTAGGGTCGAAACACAAACTAGGAACAACCCTAGAGTTGCAGGGGTACAAAATACCTGATGGTCACTACCAATTCGTACATGTATCCCTTCCAAGCATGGTGTGTCTAATACAAAGGAAATGGTCATTCAACCTTGTATAACCTAGAAATTGATACACAGAGTTCTCATGCATACCAAAACATCAAAGTACACCAAGCATGGATCACAAACATACCAAATGCAATAAATAAGTCAAAGCATAAAATCTACACACAAGTTCACCCCCAAGGTTCACCCACATCTGGTGACCTTAGGGGTTTACTTGTCCATACTAGCAAAATACATAATCAAGTCCATGAAAACAATTAAACAAAGCATGACAAACTCTCTCAAAAGATCGGAGGCCGAATGACTCTTGGAATCCCTTGTTGAAGACACTTTCCTCTATCGTCTTCAACCCTCTAGAATGTACCCTAGCAGTAGATCTTGCCAAATCATGCTCTTCCTGTCGAATTCCACATCAAAAATGCCCTCTCTTGCATTCTTCTACCTTAGATCGTGACTGCTATAACAAAACTGCTACACTAAAACTCAAGCTCAAATGCAAAAAACTTCACAAGCACAAGTGAGAAGAAATCAAGATAGTGAGTTGTTCTATAAGTAATCAAGTAATGATAGTCCTATTTTATCTAAAGGGCTCCTATGAGTGTGTGTTAGCTCCCTATCTTAATTTCCATACCCTGGATTACCCCAGGATGCCCATTCACCCCATGCATAATGAGATTGGTATCATAAGTGTTAAAGACACTCTAAATAATCAGTTATGAGTCCCTTGGTTCCTATATAAAACTCTAGCATTCAAGTGACAATGCAACATGCTCTAATAGATCAGTAGAGATATTTTATTTTCTTTTACACATATATGCGCATTTTTTTTTGAGTTTGACTAATGTATACCGCACAAAAATAAAATCTTTCTGAAGAATGCACATGCTGATAAAGCACAAAAGCCACCCAACTTACTCAATTACAGTCTACATAGACGTATTTGTTCTAAATTAGCAGAGGAATATTGTCATAGACTCTTTTTTTTATATGTACATACTATATCTCATGTTCGCTGGTATAAAACCTACTATAAAACTTTACTTAAGGCTAAAGACAACAATGAAGGAGCCAAAAGCTCTTAAAAGAGTACTGAAGATAGAATTTAACATTCCAATGCTGATATCATTGTGATGGGTTGGTTGGAGTGTATAAGGTGGAAGTAATCGTGAAAAAGTTTGAAGGTGCATTAAATATAAAATAGGACTACATTCTAGCACATGTAAGAAATACAACTCACATCTATCATTCTCTCAAGCTAGGAAGTTCTTAACAACGAAATCATAGCTATCATGGGTAATTTAAGCATGCAATGCACTAAAATATTCCATCCCCAAAGCTGTAGTGTACATTGTCCCCAATGTGCATGTGTTAGCAGAACATGGTGAAAGATATGCAATAAAAGTAAGGAAATGAGTGAAGAAACTTCCCCAATTAGTTGGTAAGAAATGCGATAGATGGGTATGGACATGGGGCAAGCTGTACAATGAGGGCCACAGAGTGTGAAGCTCCATTGATGATAATCCAGAAAGTAACAAAAAGCTTATCACAACTCAAGAAACATAAATAATGGAGATGAGCATAAAAATAAGAACCAAAATAAAGAAATAAAGTTTAGTAGGGACAAAACCCTTACTAACTCAAGTATACAAGCTACAACAAAACAATACAAAGTATGATAAAACTACAAGAATAACATAACATAACAAGAGAAATGCTCAGGTATGCAGTGAGCCTAAGGGTCTGGTGAAAGCGATGATGCCAACCAAGTAGTGGCAGCAGAGATGGTGCCAATTGATGATGATAAACCATGAAGAAATGCCAGGATCTCGGCCATGCCGCTCTCATTGCGGTGTTGTGATGTAGCCAAGTCCCTCTGCCCCCTGTCAAGAACCTGCAGCTGGTGGTGGACCTCAGTATGGAACTCCTCAAAACTCGCCTCAAGTGATGGTTGACTCTCCTTGGGCTTAGGCTTAGGCTCAGGCTCAGGCTCAGGCTCAGACTCTATCTCTATCTCATGTGAGGGACCAGGGTCTTGTGCACTTATCTCTTGATGCCGTGTAAGGTGGTATGTGCCCCCTCGTATCTCAACTATCCCAATGGAAGCAAGAGTCTACATCCTAAGCGGGGCAATGGCACCCATAACCTTCATGCCTTTGGTGCACTTAATGAGGCCCATGCCTCTAATCAATATGGTAATGTATGATCCGGCAAAAATAGCTCCAAGGCGGACACATTTCCCTTGATGTGCAAGGATTTCGGTGAAGAGATGGCCCATGTGAAGAGGGTAGCACTCAAGAACACTATAAAGCATAAAAAGATCGGTACATGAAACCACCCCCGTCGAGTGCAGTTGACCCCCTATGCCTCTTGTCAATAAAGTGTGGATGTAGCAATGAGCGGGGTTCAACATTTGGGAGGCCTTCCTTATTCTCGAGCTACTTGCAATGGAAGTCCAACACGAGTCACTTGACACGGGATATGCGAAATCTTGAGGTAAAGCCTTGAACTTAGGTGTTTGTGTGAATTCTTCCGTATAAAGTCCCAAAAGAACATCCAATTGGTCTTGAGAAATTCAATGCTTCTTACCAAATGCCTAAAAGGAAATGGAACTCTCTTGGTGGGTGAAAGGGCATTGTTTTGCAACCTCAACCTCGACCGTGCTTAACACCTCCAAGGTGAGTTCTTTATAGGTGGGTTCTTCAATGGAAAATATTTTATCCCACCCATCATGAGAAATGTATTCCAAGATGACACCATCCAACTCCAAAGTTTTTAACACATCCCAATCAATCTTTCGGACAGTGTCAAACCCTTTTTGGGACAATAGAGCGAACCTGATCTTGTGGTCTTCATTTGTAAATCGTGGCTCATCAATAGGAGATGAACGATCCCTCCTTGCTTATTTTGAGGCTACTTTCTTGATCTGCATACCGAGAAGACAATGGGTGCATCATCAAATCAAGATACAAGAGAGTAATACTCAATGGAATGAAGAAATTGTGAAAAATGGCCAGTGCTACAGTAAACCAAAAATATTTTTCAAGAGTTTCCTTTGTGAAAGTGATCAAGAAAATTTACAAACATCTAGAATCATTCCACCAGTGGTTTAGCAAGAAAAGAAATACAAAAAATCAAAGGTTCCACCCGAATAACCAAGAAAATCCAAGAGAATAGAGACAAAGAACACTAACCTTGCCCTAGAGTTTATGGAGTGGATCAAGTGTGAAAACCGGCTAAAATGGAGGTAAAACCTTGAAATATCTTCACAAAATCAGTTATTAGGAGGAGGAGAGTGATTTAAAGTAAGAAAAATGAGAAGAAATGGTGGATAAATGGAGGAGAAATGTGAATAGTAAGAGAGAAAAGATGGTGGCTCCTTAAGAGCCACCACCTGAGCCTTGCGGGCAAGCTTACGGGTGCAAGATTTCTTGTGAGGCCTTACTGACTTGCTTGCAGGCAAGCTTGCACCCACAAGCTTGCCCCAAAGAGGTCACTGGCTTGCTTACAGGTAATCTTGCGGCCCACAAAGCCTCACTGATTTGCATACAGGCTTCTTCATGGTCAATAAACGGGTGTTTTCTAGTTTTCTCCAAGTTTTCCTCCTAACAACCACAAAAATGATCAAAACAAAGCCTATTTCAACAAACAAATAGTCAAGAAAATAATCCTCAATGCACCAAGGTAAAGAATAACTCAAAGGGCTCACAATATGCATGCAATAACACAAGTAAAGGAGTTAAGAAAAACGATGGAAAACACTACTACAATACAATCATAACTAAAGAACATTTCCTAAAAAACACACAAAGAATACGGAAACATGAATGTAATGAGTTTAAAATCTTGGTTTGCCTCCCAAGAAGCACTTGTTTAATGTCATTAGCTCGACGTACCTTCTCTTACCTTGATGGTGGGATGAATGGGGGAGAGTTACCTCCAACTTTTGGTGTGTTGCCACATGGGAAGTAATGTTTCAATCGGTGACCATTGACTTTGAATGTCCCATTTTTCAGATGATTTATCTCGACACACCGTAAGGGAACACTTGTGAGACCGTATATGGTCCATGCCACCTTGAATTCAACTTTCCTGGAAAAAGTTTCAGTCTAGAGTTGAAAAGTAGCACTTGATCCCGCTTTTGGAAGTGTTTAGCTTATTTGATGTTTCGGTCATGGTACTCTTTCACTTTCTCCTTGTAGCGCACTAAGTTTTCATATGCCATCATTCGCCATTCATCTAGCTCATCTAATTGGAGCTTTCTCTTATGGCCAATTAGGTAGGGATCGAAATTTAATTGCTTTTTGGCCCAATAGGCTCTATACTCCAATTCAACAGGAAAGTGAGATGTGTTCCCATAGACCAATCTGTAGGGTGTTACTCCAATAGGCATTTTGTAAGCTGTTCAATAGGCCCAGAGTGCATCATCATGCTGATCTGCCAAATCTTTTTGGTGATGACTTATCATTTTCTCTAAGATTCGCTCTAATTCCCGATTCGATACTTCAACTTGACTGCTAGTTTAGGGGTGATATATACTCAAAGTTCGATGAGACACCCTGTACTGTTTCAAGACCTTTTTGAACTGAGAGTTACAGAAATGAGTGCCTCAATCACTTATGATCACCCTTGGTGTGCCGAATTGGGAGAACAATTTCTTAAGAAATTTTACCACCATTCTTGCATCACAAGATGGAAATACTTGTGCTTCCACCCACTTGGAAACATAATCAACTGCTACGAAAATTAATTTATTACTTTGGGAGCTAGGGAATTGGCCCATGAAGTCAATCCCCCACACAATCAAACACTTTGTAAGCTTAGTTCCAATTTTGCAGCATTTCTTCCCTTTTCAAAATATTACCAATCCTCTGGCACCTATCACAGTGTTGAACAAATGTTTGCTCATCTTGGAATATAGTAAGCAAGTAGAACCCCGCATCCAAGATCTTCTTAGCCATCCTATTTCCACTGAAATGGCCCCCGATCGGGCCTGAATGGTAGTGTCTTATAATGTCTTGCCCCTCCTCTTGAGAGACAAATCTTCTAACAACTTGGTCCGAATAGATTTTGACAAGATAAGGGTATTTCCAGATATAGTACTTCAGATCGGTGAAGAATTTTTTCTTTATTGATAAGTAAGCCACTTTGGGAAATTTTTCGCTACCAGATAATTTGCAAGGTCAGTGAACCATGGGGTTTCTTCTTCCTTCACTAACTGAATGCTACACAACTGCTCTCCTGGGAGTATGTCATCGATCTCTCTTCTCTCGAAACCATTTTCAGGAGATCCCTCAAGGCATGACAGGAGGTCTGTAGCTAAATTCTCTACCCCTTTCTTGTCTTTTATTTCCAGATCAAATTCTTGGAGCAACAGGATCCAATGGATCAGTTAAGGCTTGGTATATGGTTTGTTCAACAAGTATTTCAGTGTAGAATGATTTGTATAATCAATTACTTTGGAAAGCACTATGTAGGATCAAAATTTGTCAAATGCAAAGACCACTACAAGTAGTTCCTTCAAAGTGGTGGTATAGTTCTCCTGGGCATCGTTTAAAGTCTTGCTTGCGTAGTAAATAGGATGGAAATGGTTATCCCATCTTTGCCCCAATACTGCCCTAACTACATAATCATTTGTGTCACACATTACTTCAAATGGCAAGCTCCCAAAACGTGGTGGGGAAATTGAAGAAAAGTTCTTGACAAATTTTCTATAGAATCCAACATGTCCCAAAAAGCTTCTGATAGCCTTTACTGAGGTTGGGGGAGGTAAATTTTCAATGGTGGAGACCTTCGCCTTGTTTACCATGATCCCTTTTTGTGAAATCTTGTGTCCAAGCACTATGCCTTCTTTGACCATGAAGTGATATTTTTCCCAGCTAAGAACCAGATTGGTTTCCTCACACTGGGTCAAGACTCATTCCAAATTTCTGAGGCACAAGCTGAATGAGTCACCAAAGACCGAGAAGTCATCCACAAGCACCTCCATAATTTCTTCCACCATGTCTTTGAAGATGGCCATCATACATCTATAAAAAGTGGCTTGTATATTGCAAAGGCCAAAAGGCATACGACGGTAAGCAAATGTGCCATAAGGACAAGTGAAGGTCGTCTTCTCCTGATCTTCTAGAGCATTGGGAATCTGAAATACCCAGAGAGACCATCCAAGAAATAGTAATAAGAGTTTCTTGCGAGTTGTTCAAGCATCTAATCAATGAAAGGTAGGGTAAAATGATCCTTCCTTGTGGCATCGTTGAGTTTCCTGTAGTTATGCAAACACTCCAACCTGTAACAGTTCTGGTAGGAACAAGTTCATTTTTCTCATTGGTGATAACCACAATTCCCCCATTTTTTGGCAGCACTTGCATTGGACTTACACATGCACTGTCAGAAATGGCGTAGATTATACTTGCATCCAGTAACTTTATAACCTCATTCTTTACCACCTCTTTCATGTTGGGATTAAGTCTTCATTGGGATATCACCATGGGTTTGTGATTATCTTCCATGAGAATCTTGTGTGTGCAAAAAGATGGGCTAATCCCCTTAATATTAGAGATTTTCCAAGCAATCGCCTTTTTTATGCTTTTTTAGTACACTTAAAAGTTTGTCCTTCTGCTCAGCTGTCAAGTCAGATGCAACAATGACTGGGAGCTTGGACCCTTCTTCTAGAAAGACATACTCTAAGTGTTCAGGAAGTGGTTTTAACTCAAGGACTGGGGGTTCTTCAATTGATGACTTTAGTCTCCCATAATTCCCGAGTTTGAACTTCTCAATTTCTCTGTTTTCCCCCTCTAATGAGCTACCACTATTCAAATCCTCTTCCATGATTGGAACCTCATCCTTAGCCGCATTTGAGTTACTTCCAAGTGTATAATCCATCTCTTCTAAACTATTGGGCCTTGTTTGATCTGTCTCTTCCTCAACTAGCTTCATTAACTTTGAGGGGTTATCCAAACTACTTCTTGGATCTTCACTAACAAATTCAGGTTGACAGTTAGGCGAGCAAGATTCCACTACAGGGTTCATCCCTTTTGATTCCATATACTGCTTGAAGAAATCATGGACCTTTTGATTCTTAAGAGTTGGGATGGTTGATTCATCACAATATTGTTTCTTCCACTGTTTATTGTCGAAAGATATACTATTCAACCCTGATGATTTGCATGGGCGATGGAGGTATGGATCCTGTGGATGGTAGTAGTTAACCCAACCATTAGTCAAAGCCATGATTAAAAGAAGAGAAAGGAAGTATGTATGAAGATAAGAGTTAACACTAACAAATTTAAAAGATAGTAAAGAAAGAAGTAAGAAAAAGAAGATAAACAAACAATGAACAATAAACAAAATAAACACATAAACAAATAATGGTGAAACCAACAAGGTCTAAGTTTTCTAAGTATTCCTCATGGGATCCCCGACAACGGTGCCAAAAACTTGGTTGAGATCCAAAATCACACGGGTTGTCAAGTAATACCTCTCGCGTAAGCATGAGAGGGTCGTATTCCCTGGAGCCTGAGAAGCTACTCTAACTTCCTCTTTGCGTGTTGTATGGTTGCTTACCAGCAAGTGTACGGGGTCGGCAAGTAATACCCTGTGAGTGACACAGGGGTCGTATTCCATGGGGCTAAGGAGCTCCTATTACTCCTCCCTCACTTACTTTCTAACCTTACAACTTAAACATGTTATTTCAGTCTAATACATGCAACAATACTAATAAATCACAAGTATAACAATTCCAAGGCAAGCAAGAAATCACAAGAGCAATAATGATGATAAATAGGCCTAGGGATGAGGATCCCCATGAGGGGTCATCACGATATATGGATGCATAAGAACAACATGGCAAGGGTGATTTAGACCGATGGATCTCAAAATTAGTTCAAACCCAATCTCTCGGCGGTTAAACCCTAATCCCATACGAATAATGACAAGGATCTCTCCCTAATCACATTCCTATGATTACATTAACTGAAGGAAGATCAAGCAATAAGAATACACTTAACCTAATTCCATCCTTATAATTCGGAGGGGCTACCAACATCCAATTTCTTGGCATGCGAGTAGGTCACATCTACACGTACAACTCAATAAAGAACTAAGGATATCTCAGTTTTATAGTTCTAGACATGAAGAACAATGAGCCAAACCATAAATCACACCAATGCATTCCAAAATAAAAGTATAGCATCCATAATACATGATGAACCCCCAAGGTTCACCTACATCCGGTGGCCGTGTGCCATCATACAAACAAATATCACAAACTCAAGAAACATAAGAAACAAAAGCATAAATGGCACTCCCTAGTCCGAATGATGGTGAAGAAGGACAATGCCGGCCGAATGATGCTTCCTCTAGCCCAAGGAATGCCAAATGTTCCTCCTCCTTTGATGATGAAGCTCTCCCCTTGAAGTTCAAGCCCTTTATCACCTCCAAGTCTCAAGCTAAACTCTCCCCAAGATGATGTCTTCGTTTCTCCTCTCCCCTCCAAAGTGTTAGCTGCCTAAGATCATCAAAAGTTTTTAAAAGAGCCTCAAAATGCCCTCTTATACCCCCGGTATACTCCCTCTCAAAACCAGCCCGTATGTCCTAAAAATAGACTAAAAACACCCTCAAAATGGCCTCCATATTGGCGGTATACTGGCTCAAATTGGCCTCCATACTGGCGGTATACTGGCTCAATGAGCTCCTCATTGAGGCCATTGGGGGTAGGCAAAAATGCACTCCAGATCAAGTAATATTATCCAATTTGGCTCAATGAGCACCTCATTAAGCCAGTATGCCTTCAAACACATTATCCTCTTCTCTGGCTACAATAATCATCTCGAGCTCAATCCAGGGCAGCATTGAGGCCGAATGCCATGGTTCAATTTCTGACTTGAAAACTCTCCAGGTGCTATAGTGGCAGCTACAGTGATCTTGTTACAGTGCCGATGCTACAGTACCACTGCTACAATCTCTATCTACAATATTTTGCTACAGTGAATGCACTATGGTACTGCGACCTGGTTTTCTTCTCTTTTTCACCCAAATTGTATCTTTGTGTCCTCTATGGCTCTTAAATGCCGTGCGAAGCAAATAATACACGATTAAGCATAAAACGGGTATCAATTCTTATAAAAAGACATCCTAGAAGTATAGAATACATATACTAAACTACATATATTTAGACACTTATCAAATATCCCCACACCTAAGCATTTGCTTGCCCCCAAGCAAATACATCATAAAAAACAAAGATAATGATAAGTGGCTAAATGTATTACCTCTGGCTCAAATAAATACAAGACTCTACAAGCATTGGAAAATGATAACTAGATAATGAGTTACAAAACATTAAGCACAACAAAAAGATCCTGTCTCACCTCTTATATGTCTGTGCTATGTATGTAAATCTTGTATTTCATCTACCCTGACCTGGTCTAGCCTACTGACTTTAATCAGTACAGCTCTAGATGCTAATCACTCCACATGCAAACAGTACTAAGTCCTAAAATCCTAAGTGCTACTTCAATGAACAAGTCAGATACTTCCAAGTCCTGAACTCGAACTAAATCCCTTTTCCTTTTCAAAGCCTCTAGTAGGTAGTCAACAAGATCACTAGGGTTTTTATTTTCACTTCATTTCATCAAATTTTTTTCGAGTCCGACTAACATAGACTTCACAAAGAAATCTTTCTCGAGGGTGCACATGCTGGTTAGGCACAAGAGCCACCCAACTACTCGATTACAGTCTACATAGACGCATTCATGCTTCATTAGCAGAGGAATACTGACATAAACTCATTTTTCTTTTTATCTTTTCATTTTTTTTTCTTTTTCATTCATTTTCATCATTTTTTTTCACATTTTCCTTTTTCACATTCACCCTAGATCATGTCTTCAGACTACTCTACATGGCACAACACTAGGGCTAGCTCAACATGACTTACAAGTTCTTAAGAGTACATTGAAAGAAAGAACTTAGAATTATAAAGCCAAGTACTCAAAGTTGTGTGTTAAGCATTCAAGAGAGATAGAGTAGTCAAGTTGGCTATTCCTAGGGCATCAACACAAGATTCAGTGCACAAGATAATACTAGAGGTGAGATAAGATTCAATAGAGCACAATAACAAATATGTAACTCAAATCAATCATTAAACCATGCTAGAAGAGTCTTACAATAATGAGCAAGCCATCATGGGTAACACTAGCATGCAAATAATAACCCTAATACATACAATACACCCATCCTCACACCTAATATTGTATATTGTCCCCAATGTACACTAGTAATGAAAAACATAATAATATATGCAATGAAAACAACGGAGGAGGGTGGAATGAACTTCCCCGGTTAAATCTTGTGCACACGGTGAGTGGTGACCCGAACAAAAGGTGTTGTAAGCTTATCATGTCAGGTCCGGCTTCCATGGAATGTGGAGAGGCTCACCAAGCTCCCTTAATGCCCTGCAAGGCATAAAGGGGCATCATCATTCAAAATAAAAATTGAAATCACATAAACTAAATGCTAAGGAGTAGCTAAACACAAACATACTAGATAAAAGGAAGCAAAGTTCAACACAAGGTTTGTAGGGTGACAAGATCCCCTTGCGTATATCCCGCAAGTGCACGGGTTTGTCGAAGTAATAATCTCGGATGAGCGGGTATCGTATCCCCAGGGAGTAGGGAATAAAAACACTTCATTCGCTTCTTAGCTATGTGAAAGATGAATAATGATATGTGTGATAATGATTCAATTCTCAAAAGTAAAAACAACAAGTAAGAGAGCACCTAGGAAAATCATTTCAAGTGCAAGAACCCACTATTATGCTTCCTAATCAATACAAGTGAGTGGTGGAAATCCTAAATTACATAGTCCCAAATCTAAGGTCAAGTATGCCTAACTCTATACATGTCCCGGAGGAGAGATTGAATAACTTTTCAACCTTGCACTCGCATAGAATTGCAATAAGTTCTAGGGATTCCAAGTGATAAATCTCTTCCTAATTGTAGACCTAACCATTTGGTCCAGGTGGAAGGTCCCTAACCACAATTAAGCCCTACATACTAAGATCATTTCTACGCTTCATTCCGTTGCACCCGCGATTAAGCCCCAGCGGAAGGTCATCCCTTAGATCATTCACTCTATTGTGGCCGCAAAGAACTCGAGGAACAGAGGTAGAATCTAACACAACGGAGGGGAAAGGGGATGCTCCTGTACCTCTCGACTCACCCTCTCAACCCTCTCCAACCTAGTTTTGTCTAACAATCGTGGTGTGTCACTCACTCACAAGGTTACCAACAAGAACTCTCAACCCTAGTGTCACTCTATAGGAGTATTCACATAATCAAGCATTCAAGGTTGGAACTCACAATAAACATCAATTAATTGAAAGCATAATAAAGAGATTCAAAGAAATGAATACATCCTAGGGTTCACAAATACCCAAGTACCCACTAGGGGTTTAGGTCTCCATGGAGCTAAATACAATCAAAGAAATAGAATGTAAAAGCAATAAATCCATAGAAAACCCCATCGATAGTCGTGTCGATGCTCTTGTGAAAAGTCCTCTACTCGTCGTCCAAAGAGCCCTGTCCGATATAGGATACGCCTCGACGGAAGCTCCCCTAACAACCTTCTTCCAAGAGATTTCGATGTCAGAGCCGTAGAACCTCTCCAAAGCCCTAGCCAATACCTCTCAAAACCCTAGCCGAAGCCCTCTCTCAAGTTGGGGAAAAGTTGGAGAAAAGAATGCTGAAATCGGGGCTGAATTGGCTTTAAATAAGGCTAGAATCGGAGATCCACATGCCCCTGTAGACGCCTGTGTGGATTTTTCACACGGGCATGTGGAAATTCCACACGCTCGTGTACATTCTCTGTTCTGCAGCTTTCTCGGCCGGCTGTGAACAGTGCTGCTACAATACTTTATTACAGTGTTGCTACATTACTTTGCTATAGTACCCGGACTGAAATACTTCCCGAATCCATACTTTCATCGAGGTAACACAAACGGGCACACATTCACGTCGTGGATCGCTTTGCTTCTTCAATGATGGAAAAGTTGGTGGAGATCTTGTTCTATATGCATAAGTCAGAATGCTTGAGTATGACTGCCCTTGTGCCCCTCCAAATGGTTATGCTCACTCAAATACGAGGAGGTTGGCACACACTCTAGCATCTCACACCTGACCTATGTCTTCGCGTTTGAACCTTAGCAAGATTTCCTCCAAAATCGGTGCATTAAGATCCACATTGGCTTCTTTCCTTCATAATCGGCCTCACAACCCTACTTGCATAAAAGTAACATAAAAACACACATATTAGTGTAAAAACCCGAGAAAGGTAATGCTTAACATAAGGAAAGAATGCTTCGCATTCATATCACACAAGCACTTATCATAGGGCATCCCTTTCCCAACTTATTAAAATCAAACAAACACAACTTGCAACAAAAGTAAAGCGAAGAAACAAGCTGCAGAAATAAAAACAAGTGTCCATGCTCAAAAGTGGAAGATATCATCAAAAGGTGCTGCAGATGGCGGGGCGATGGAGCAGGAAACGGTAGTAGCCTGTGAGGATGATCCATGGGAGGAGATGACAAACTACTAGAAATGCTCTGTGAGCTGGCGCTGACCCTCTAAGACATGGTAAATCTGTCCTCGCATCTCGCGCTGCTCGTGACGGATAGCCTGAATGTCATCCTCTACAGTCTTGAATCTAGAGTCGAAGTCTGATAGAAATGAAGTGCCATGAGGGTCCTGAGTGGGTGCTCAATCAGATTCGGACTCTGACTCATCATGGTTATGCTGCCTAGATTCTCCTATGGTCAAGTGTAAAGCAAGTCTGCATATGCCACTCTTTTTCTCTAACAAACTAATTGCTCGCAAGACAGGCACTCCAAGAGGTGCCACATCCCCAACTATTGTCATGCCTCGAGTGCGGTCTAACAAATTTATACCGCAGATTAATCGTGTGATGTAGGGTCCTGCAAAGATAGATCTCAGACAAACAAATTGACCCCGATGAATGAACGGTTCTGCAACAAGATGCCCAAGATGGATAAGATACTCCTCGAGGATGCCATACATGGTGAACAAGTTAGATTGTGTAACTACGCCCGTGCTATCTTTCCAACCTCCAATAGAACGTGAGATGAGAGCATGAATGTATCTGTGGAGGGGGTTCACCAAACGAGTAGCCTTTCGCGTATTTGTGGTGTCACTAGGTACTAAGAACTTCCAATATTTGCTTGCACTCATGCCAAATGGATAATCAATGCGGGGCTGATTAAGCAACAACGTGCTAATGAACTCATCATCATAGATTCCCATGTATTTTGCAAACTCCATGTGGTTCATTTCATGAATCTTGCCAAAAGCTTGGAATCTAATGGCACCTTGTTGTTGAATGAGAACACTCCTCTCATCTTGCTTCACCTCAAATGTGCTTAACACCTCCAATGTGAGTTGGTGAAAAGTAGGTTCATTGATTGAAAATAATTCCATCCAACCATTTTGAGCAAATAAATCTTTCACTTACTCATCCCACCCGAGTTCTCCTAGGACATTCCAATTAATATGCCGAAAAGTACCAAATGGTTTGGTCTTTAAATTTTCATAGCAAGAGTTGTGAAGAGAACAAGAGAAACGGGGTTCTTCGGAGGTGTAAGTGTCGTTCCTCAACCATTTAGAAGTGAGTTTCTTGACATGTGGCATTCCTACGTCAATAATTGTTCAAGTAAGAATTAAAGGAATCCAAGAGGATGCATAATGTGGCATGAAAATAGATAAAAACATGATGAAACTCAAGAGAATAGGATCCATACGGGCATATGGAGCCCGTAAGGATACTATTCAACTTGCAAGAGGTTCCCATCAATCATGAGTTCGAAAAATTTGTACATATTTTCAAGAAATTCAAAGACATGATATTCATACCACACAATACAAGCTAAAAGATTGAAACAATCCACACAAAAACTCAAGAAAGAAAGAAGAAAAGAATAGAATAAATTTTTCACATCAAGTTTCTTACCAACAAAAGCTTGAGAGCACTTGAGTTTAGCTTGAAGAAGAACATTAGATCTACTTCCCAAGGAGATGAGGAGATGATTTAGAACAAGAAATGGTGAGATTTAGCCATGGTTTTATGGATAATAAAGGTTAGGGTTCGTTTAGAGAAGAAGAAGAATGAATAGAGACAAAAGGTGGGAAGGTTCCCATGTGAAAATAGACTCCAAACGGCCTCAATGAGCACCTCATTGAGGCCGTTTGGAGTAGTGAAAAGTTTTTGAATTTTCCAAACGGCCTCTATGAGGAGCTCATTGAGGCCGTTTGGAGTAGTTCAAACTTTCTGGATTTTCCAAACGGCCTCAATGAGGAGCTCATTGAGGCCGTTTGGCTTAAGCCAAACTTTTTGGAATTTCCAAACGGCCTCAATAAGTTTCTCATTGAGGCCGTTTAGAGTCAAAATTAAGCTTTAAGGCTTTTAATGCTACTCCAAACACATGGGCATGTCTACAAAGTGTTCTAAAATCATCTCCAACATAAAATAATGATTCAAAATTTTGATCTAATGCATGAAATGATAGCTCAAACAAGTGCTACTCAACAATAAAAATAAGTAAATAACCACATGTACAATGATCATGATACACAAAATAATGAGAGCATGGACTTATTCAAATTAATAACTCCAAGAGAATACGAAAAATAACAATGACATGAACACAAAGAGCACACAGACATCAAAATAAACACCCGCATGCTTGGGTTGCCTCCCAAGAAGCACATGTTTAATGTCACGAGCCTAACATACCTTGTCACTTACCTCACGGGGGTTCGAATAATTTGAAATTTCCCCCGGTCATCTTCGAATTGTTGTTATTAAAATATAGCTTCAACCTCTGTCCATTCACCTTAAAAGTGCCTTTTTTGGGGTGAGTTACTTCAATTACTCTGTGTGGAGAAACTTGAGTGACCATATATGGACTAGACCAACATGACCTGAGCTTTCCTGGGAATAGTCTTAGCCTGGAGTTGAATAGTAAAACTTGGTCTCCTACTTGAAATTGTTTAGGGTGCTTGATATGCCTATCATGGTACTCCTTCGCCCTTTCTTTATAAAGTTTGGAATTTTTGTACGCCATGGCACGCCATTCATCCAATTCATTCAGTTGAAACTTCCTTTTTTCACCTGCAAGAGTAGAATCAAGATTTAGAAATTTAATAGCCCAATAAGCTTTGTGTTCAAGTTCAACAGGTAAGTGGCAGGGTTTTCCATAGACTAATCTGTATGGAGTGGTCCCTATTGGAGTCTTATATGCAGTTCTGTATGCCCAGAGAGTGTCATCCAAGTGATCTTCCCAGTCTCTTCTATTCTGAGCAACATTTTTCTCTAAGATTATTTTTAAATCCCTGTTGGAAACTTCCACTTGCGCGCTAGTTTGTGGATGATATGATGTTGCTAGTTTGTGGTAAACATTGTAGTGCTTTAGAATTTTTGCAAACTGAGCATTACAAAAGTGAGTGCCTCGATCGCTAATGGTTGCCCGTGCTATTACAAACCTGGAGAAAAGTTTCTTTAAGAATTTTACCACTACCCTTGCATCGCTTGTTGGTAGAGCCTGAGCTTCCACCCATTTAGACATGTAATCGACTGCCACGAGAATGAACTTGCAGCCATGTGAGCTTGGGAATGGCCCCATGAAGTCAATCCCCCACACGTCAAAAATTTCACAAGCTTGATTCTAATTCTGGGGCATCTCATCTCTGCGAGAAATGTTACCTATCCTTTGACATCTATCATAAGATTGTATGAACTTTTGGGTGTCTTGAAATAATGATGACCAATAGAAACCTGAATCAAGAATCTTTTTTGCAGTTCGATTTGCATTGTAATGGCCCCTAGTTGGTCTCGAATGACAGTGTTTCAAGATACATAGACCCTTAGTCTGCGATACACATCTTCGAACAATTTGGTCTGAACAAATTCTAAAAAGGTAAGGGTCCTCCCACACATAGTGCTTCAGGTCTGAAATTTTTTTTTTCGTTGTTGATGTGTAAACCATTTCGGGATGACACCCCCGACTAAATAGTTGGCAAAATCGGCAAACCATGGTGGTTCACACTCTTCTACTGTTCGAATACTGTACAAGTGTTCCTCAAGAAATGAATCATTGATATCCTTCTAACTCAAAGTATCAAGATTGAAATTCTCTAATCTAGATAAATGATAAGCTGCGAGGTTTTCGGCCCCTCTCTTATCCTTAATCTCCAGATCAAATTCCTGGAGCAATAGGACCCATCCAATCAAGTGTGGCTTGTCATCAGATTTGCTAAGTAGATATCGCAAAGAAAAATGATCAGTGTATACAACCACCTTGGATAAAACTAGATATGATATGAATTTATCAAATGCGAACACGACGGCAAGTAACTCTTTTTCTGTTATGGTATAATTCTCTTGGGCATTTGTCAATGTTTTGCTAGCATAGTATATAGGATGGAAATGTTTCTCTCGTTGTTGCCCAAGAACTGCACCCACTGCAAAGTCACTTGCATCACACATTAATTTTAATGAAGAATCCCAATCTGGAGCTACCATTATGGGTGCTTGAGTGAGTTTTTCTTTGAGTGTGATAAAAGCTTCCATGCAATCATTGTCAAACTTGAATGGTACATCTTTTTCCAGCAATTTCGTTAAAGGTCTCTTGATTTTGGCGAAGTCCCTGATAAACCTTCTATAAAAACCTGCATGCCCAAGAAAACTCCTAATAGCTTTTACTGAAGTCAGGGGAGGTAATTTCTCTATAACAGAAATTTTTGCTTTGTCTACCTCAATTCCCTCCTTGGAAATTTTGTGACCCAGAACTATCCCTTCTTGAACCATATAGTGGCATTTCTCCCAACTAAGTACAAGGTTGGTCTCCTCGCATCGAGTAAGAACACGCTCAAGATTTCTGAGACATAATTCAAAGGAGTCACCAAATACAGTTAAATCATCCATGAACACCTACATGACATCTTCCAGCATATCCTCAAAAATTTCCAACATGCATCTCTGAAAAGTGGCAGGGGCATTATACAGGCCAAACGGCATTCGGCGATATGTAAATGTTCCATAAGGGCATGTGAATGTGGTTTTTTCTTGGTCTTCTAGAGCAATGGGGATTTGAAAATATCCTGAAAAGCCATCCAGAAAATAGTAATATGAATCCCAAGCAAGCCTCTCAAGCATCTAATCAATAAATGGCAGTTGGAAATGGTCCTTTCGGGTGGCATCGTTCAATTTCCTGTAGTCAATGCAGACACGCCACCCTGTGATTGTTCGAGTAGGAATCAACTCATTCTTCTCATTAGTGATCACAGTCATCCCTCCTTTTTTAGGAACTACTTGCACCGGGTTCACCCATTCACTATCAGAAATTGGTTAGATAATACCTGCATCAAGAAGTTTGATGACTTCAGCCTTTACCACTTACTTCATGTTTGGGTTTAATCTTCTTTGTGGTAAGGCTGACGGTTTATGATTATCCTCCGGCAGAATTTTGTGAGTGCAGAATAAAGGACTTATTCCTTTAATGTTAGCTATCTTCCAAGCAATTGCTTCTTTGTGCTTTTCAAGACATTAACCAAATCTCTCTTTTGTTCAATTGTAAGATTTGAGGCGATCATAACTAGAAGCTGAGTTTCTTCCCCAAGGAAAGCATATTCAAGGTGCTTAGGTAACTTCTTCAGTTCTAGTTCAGGAACTTCCTCTGTTGAAGGTCTCAGATTTTTATTCATAAGCATGTTACTTTGTTCTGGCTCCTCTTCTCCAGCTGATATTGAGCTTTCATCTGAACTATCAAATATACCACACACAAGCTGCACATTGCCCTTGGTCTTTTCCCTTTGATCTATGCTAGGTTCAGCTACTGGAATTGACTGAGATGTTTGCAGTTTATCAATGTCCAGCACAGTCAAGTTAGTCGGTATACCAATTTCTTCCTTTAGTGGAACTTTTTCAAAATTCATGAAGTCTGTGAGCATAGCCTTACAAATATTATTTTCATCTGCTATGACCATGCCTTACCATGGTCTAAATCTACAAATAGAATTATCGTGTATGCGGAATAGGTGCTGCAAAGGTGGTACCGAATCATGCCAAATATCAAGCATAATTTGCTCACTCCCTGGTGTAGAGTCCAAACCTGCCATGATTAAGCTTCTTCAACTTTCTCTAGTCCTCGATGTAAGGTTCTTTAAATTTCACTATCTAGTTAACTAGGTTTGATGGATTTGCACGTGTCATGCACCGTACCTTGCAAAGTCAATAAAGATAAAGAAAGTTCAGCTCAAAAAGAAGTAAAACAAATGAAAAGAAGAAATAAAAGAAAATAAAAATGGTTAGAACAATAAGCTAGAAGTTTCCTAGAATTCCTTAAGTCCCCGGCAATGGTGCAAAAAACTTGATTGCTTGCCAGCAAGTGTACGGGGTCACCAAGTAATACCCTGTGAGTGACGCAGGGGTCATATTCCATGGGGATAAGGAGCTCCTATTACTCCTCCATCACTTACTTTCTAACCTTACAACTTAAACATGGTAGTTCACTCTATTACACGCAACAATACTAATAAATCACAAGTATAACAATTCCAAGGCAAGCAAGAAATCACAAGAGCAATAATGATGATAAATAGGCCTAGGGATGAGGATCCGAATGAGGGGTCATCATGATATATGGATGCATAAGAACAACATGGCAAGGTTGATTTAGACCAATGGATCTCAAAATTAGTTCAACCCAAATCTCTCGGCGCTTAAGCCCTAATCCCATACGAATACTGACAAGGATCTCTCCCTAATCACATTCTTATAATTGCATTAAGCGAAGAAAAATCAAGCAATAAGGATACACTTAACCTAAGTCCATCCTTATAATTCGGAGGGACTACCAATGACAAGGTCCTCTTGTGTATATCCCGCAAGTGCACGGGTTTGTCGAAGTAATAATCCCGGGTGAGCGCGGTCGAATCCACAGGGAGTACGGAGTAAAGACACTTAATTCGATTCTTAACTATGTGGAGTATCAACAATGATAAGTGTGGTAATGATTCAATTCTCAGAAATTAAAATCAACAAGTAAGAGAGCAAAAGTAAGGAGGAGGCAAGGCAATCGATAAAGATGGGGTACTCGGATGATGCTTCACCTAGGATAATCACTTCAAGTGCAAGAACTCTCTATTATGCTTCCTAATCAATGCAATGGTGAGTCATGGAAATCCTTACATACATAGTCCCAAATCTAAGGTCAACTATGCCTAACTCTATACATGTCCCGGAGGAGAAATCGAACAATCTCAACACCTCGCACTCGCATAGAGTTGCAATGAGCTCTAGGGATTCCAAGTGATAAATCTCTTCCTACCTTTAAACCTAACCCTTTGGTCCAGGCGGAAGGTCCCTAGCCACAATTAAGCCCTAGATACTAAGATCACCTCAACGCTTCACTCCATTGCACGCGCAACTAGGCCCCACCGGAGGTTCATCCCTTAGACCATTCACTCTATTATGGCCACAAAGAACTCGAGGAACGGAGGTAGAATCTATCACGTCGGAGGGGAAAGGGGACGCTCCTGTACCTCTCGACTCACCCTCTCAACTCTCTCCAACATAGATTTGTCTAACACTCGTAGTGTGTCACTCACTCACAAGGTTACCAACAAGAACTCTCAACCCTAGTGTCACTCTAGGGGAAATGTTCATACAATCAAGCATTCAAGGTTGGAACTCATAATAAACATCAATTTATTGAAAGCATAATAAAGAAGTTCAATGAAGCGAATACATCCTAGGGTTCACAATCACCCAAGTGCCCACTAGGGGTTTAGCTCTCCATGGAGCTAAGTACAATCAAAGAAATCGAATGTAAAAGCAATGAATCCATAAAGAAACCCCCTCGATGGTCATGTCGATGGTCTTGTGGAAAGTCCTCTACTCGTCGTCCAAGGATTCCTTCGTCCGGTATAGGATACGCCTCGATCGAAGCTCTCCTACCAACCTTCTTCCTAATGGAATCACGATGTAAGAGCCATAGAACCTCTCCAAAACGTTGGCTAATACCCCTCTAAACTCTAGCCGAAGCCCTCTCGCAAGTTGGGGAAAAGATGGAGAAAAGAATACCAAAATCGGGGCTGAATTAGCTTTAAATAGGGCTGGAATCGGGCAACTCCACTGGCGTGGACGATACACGCGCCCGTGTGGAATTTCCACATGGGCGTAGATAATTTCCATACGCCCGTGTGGATTCTCTATTTCTCTGGTTTCTCGCCCAGCTGTGAACAGTGCTGCTACAGTACTTGCTATATTGTTGCTACAGTCTTCGACCTGAATAACTTCCCAATTCCATACTTTCATCGGGGTAACGCAAATAGGCACACGTTCACGTCGTGAATCACTTGCTTCTTTAATGATATATATGTTGGTAGAGCTCCTGTTCTTATATGCATAAGATGGAATGCTCGAGTGTGACTGCCTTTGTGCCCCTCCAAATGGATGTACTCACTCGAATGCGAGGAGGTTGGCGCACACTCTAGCATCTCACACCTGTCCTATGTTTTCGTGTTTGAACCTTAGCAAGATCTGCTCCAAAATAGGTGCATTATGATCCACATTGGCCTATTTCCTTCATACTCAGCCTCACAACCATACCTGCATAAAAGTAACATAAAAACACACATATTAATGTAAAAACCTGAGAAAATTAATGCTCCACATAAGGAAAGAATGCTTCGCATTCATATCACACAATCACTTATCAACCAACATCCAATTTCTCAGTATGTCGATACAAGAATACCCCTTCTAGCTCATTAATGATCTAGTACATGCGAGTAGGTCACATCTACACGTACAACTCAATAAAGAACTAGGGATCTCTCCATTTTATAGTTCTAGACATGAAGAACAATGAGCCAAACCATAAATCACACCAATGCATTCCAAAATAAAAGTATAGCATCCATAATACATGATGAACCCCCCAAGGTTCACCTATATCAGGTGGCCTTGGGGGTCTAGTGTGCCATCATACAAACAAGTATCACAAACTCAAGAAACATAAGAAACAAAAGTACAAATGGCACTCCCTAGTCCGAATTATGGTGAAGAAGAAAAATGCCGACCAAATGACGCTTCCTCTAGCTCAAGGAATGCCGAATGTTCCTCCTCCCTTGATGATGAAGCTCTCCCCTTGAAGTTCAAGCCCTTTATCACCTCCAAGCCTCAAGCTAAACTCTCCCCAAGATGATGTCTTCATTTCTCCTCTCCCCTCCAAAGTGTTGGCTGCCCAAGATCTCCAAAAGATTCCAAAAGAGCCTAAAAAATCCCTCTTATACCCCCGGTATACTCCCTCTCAAAACCAGCCTGTATGCCCTCAAAATAGACTCAAAACACCTTCAAAATGGCCTCCGTACTTGCGGTATACCTGCTCAAATTGGCCTCCATACTGGCGGTATACTGGCTCAATGAGCTCCTCATTGAGGCCGTTTGGGGTAGGCAAAAAAGACTCCAGCTCAAGTAATAGTATCCATACTGGCTCAATGAGCACCTCATTGAGCCAGTATGAAAGCCTTCAAACACATTATCCTCTTCTCTAGCTACAGTAATCATCCCGTTCTCAATATAAGGCAGCATTGAGGCCGTATGTCATGGTTCAATTTCTGACTTGAAAACTCTCCATGTGCTACAGTGACAGCTACAGTGATCTTGTTGCAGTACTGTTCCTACAGTCACTACTATAATAACCCAGCTACAGTACCGTGACCTGGTTTTCTTCTCTTTTTCGCCCAAATTATATCTTCGTCTCCTCCATGGCTCTTACATGCCCTGCGAAGCAAATAATACATGATTAAGCATAAAATGGGCATCAATTCTTATAAAAACACATGCTAGAAGTATAGAATATATATACTAAAATATGTATATTTAGACACTTATCATTGTTTAACCTACAACTTCGAGTGGTACAATGGAATTACAAAATAACAAACAAACTCTACTAGAATGTTTATGGTGAAGGCAAATTACCAGTGGTAATCAAGGAGGGAAAGTGGTCATGGATGACGATCCCCTTGGGGCTACTAAAGTGTGAAGGATGCTATAACTATCATTTAATTGGTAGTTTGGACCGAGAAAATCCTAAGTTAGGTCAACCCTATAATCACGGTGATAAACCCCTAATCTGGTATTAGTATTGATATGGAATTTCTTACAGTCAAATCCTCCTATGATTAGAGTTGGAGGGGTACAAAAAACCCGATGGTCATGACATATTCATACATGTATCCCTTCCAAGCAAGGTGTGTCTAATACAAATGCAATTGTCACAGAACCTAGTAAAACCTAGAAATTGATACACAAAGTTCTCATGCATACCAAAGCATCAAAGTACATCAAGCATGGACCACAAATATACCAAATGCAATAAATAAGTCAAAGAATACAATCTACACAAGTTCACACCCAAGGTTCACCTACATCGGGTGACCTTGGGGGTTTACTTGTCCATACTAGCAAAATACATAATCAAGTCCATGAAAATAACTAAATAAAGCATGACAAACTCCATCAAAATATCAGAGGCCGAATGACACATGGAATTCATAGTAGAAGAGACTTCCTCTGTCGTCTTCAACCTTCTAGAAGATGCCCTCTCTTGCATTCTTCTACCTCAGATCAAAGGTGGTGGCTATGAGCTCCAAGAATAAGGCTTCCTCCCCTTCTAAAAAACCCCTTTTAAACGCAGATCTCGGGATGGCTTCGACCTAGCTCACGGTCAGTAAACGGGCCATGAGGATCCTCAGAATTTTGCCAAATTTCTAGTAAGTTGCTATAATGACTGCTACAACATAACTGCTATAGTAAAACTGCTGTTTTTGGTACCAATTTCTTCTTGAATTCCGTTGTCAAGCTCACCTAGGCATCTTTTATGCCTATAACACGAAAGGAACCAATTAAACCATAAAAGAGCATTGATTTATTAAGGAAATGCACAAATTATACACAACAAATACGTATAAAATGCATACATTTAGGCGTTTATCACTGGGGGCCAAAATTATTTCGAACCACACGATGGTAAAATAAATGTGCTTCAATGAGAACAACAAAACCACAATGATATATTGATAAAAAAAAATGATACATGTCATCATTTTGGACTAGAGGGCCATTGACTCCATGTTGTTGAACTTTACTAAGATTCACTTAAAAACAAAAAAGGGAAAAAATGTTGAGACAAATTTTGTGGATAACTCTATAGTGATTAACTTTGCTGCAGATATAATTCATAATACTCACTTAGACTTTTTGATAAATTAGATTTATAATATATGTCATTTTTTTTATTTAATTTGTTATACTTTTCTGTAAAGTTATATTCTTTTGTTATACTTTTTATATAGATAAATTATGGATGATGATGAATGCATTGTTGACTGCGGAATGATGCATAATGTATTGCAAAAGCAGATATATTTTACATCTTTATTAATGAAAAAGGCTTTTATAATAGTTGGTTTTTCACTTAAAATAATAGTCCTAGGGGGAGCAATGTCCTGGTGCCCCACTTTCTATCAATTGCATTTTCTCTCATTTTTATAGCGTCTCTCTTTCTTGTTCTTTTTATTTCTTTTCATATTAATATTGTTCACACTACTATAAATCCATCTTCACTTTAGTTAAAAAGCAATCTTTGTGTTTCTGATCACTATTCCCTGTGGATACGACTACCCATTCACCAGGGTATTATTAATTCGACAAACCCGTGCACTTGCAGTGCATACGCAAAAGACATTTGTTAAAGAGATAGCAGTAGGAAAGACATTGGCCTAGCTTTATCCCCTTGAGAAATGCAATGACTAAGCAATAAATCAAGAGTTCACTTGGACCATGGTGAACACCACGAAGGGTTTGGTAACGTATGTCCTTGCTTGTGGCTCAGAGCAGACTCAACCCCTTTCCTGATGTGTGCCCTAGCTAGACGAGTATCACCCACTAAACAGCAAATTTATCTAAGGTTAAATAGTAACATAAAATGCAATGGCAACCCAATGAGAAAAATAGCAATGAAAATTCACCCATACGCGACTAGTCAGAAGTCCCTCATTAAGCTAGCAACATAGAAGTATCAAGACAAGAAACACATAGAACGATAAGCGATGTGAACAATAGGAAGACCACAAGAAAACTCAAGAATCAATTCCACTAAAATCAAATCATTAGAAGTCAAGGTTCATAATCAGAGGCACCGAAAGATGGTTAGTGGCTCATTATCTTACAAACAACCATAGGAAAGCAATAAGAGAAATAGTGAGTATCCATTAAACTTCCTTCTTGCTTCACAATCACATCAGAGAAGGCTTGACAATAATTATCACCGACGATCCTCCATTCCCAAGCTTATCACCCCTTTGGATCTGGCCCTAAATGATACCGACAACTGCCCTAACCCGCGCCTCTAAAACGAGAGAAGAAGATCCCATTGAAATCTAAATTTACGGCTTTAATAACCCTTTCCCGATGTAAGCACACCCGTGCTAATGGCTGATAAGTGCTTGTGTATAAGTAATATGAAGTATTCTTTTCTTACATTGAGCATTACAGCAGTTACTGTTCACAGCTCACAGGAAATCTGATAAGTGTCTAAATATAGGTGTTTTCATATATTTATCGTATTCACTTTGCATGTATTTTGTGAGGTTTGATGCCCGTTTTATGCTTAATCGTCTTCTATTTGCTTTGTAGGGCATAAGAAAGCCATGGAGAACACGAAGATATCATTTGGGCAAAAAGAGAAGAAAACAGGAATTTCATACTACCTAGTATGGGGGCTGTATGCACTGTAGCAGCGGATTGTTTTGGAGTGTCTACCCAGATTTCCATACTACCAAGTATGGGGGCCGTATGCACCCCGTATGGATTGCGAATCTACGGTTTTTGGGTGCCATACGACCCCTATGCCTCGGGGGGGTATAAATACCAACTTTAGGGCAGAAAAGAGGGACTTTTTTCAGCTAGGCTTTTTCTAGACCTTTTCTTGGCCGATTTTGGAGAGACACTTGAGAGGTTTTTGAGCGACCTTGGGGAGGAGAAGAAGGGCAAGGAAGCTAGAAGATCATCTAAGCCCAAGGTCCAAGACTCTCAAGGCAAGAAGCAACATCATTCAAAGGGGAGATCTACCACGCTTTGAAGGAAGGAGACCCGCGGCCAGAGGAAGCGTCATTCGGCATTCCTTTGGCGAGGGAAGCATCATTCGGTATACATTCCACCTCCTCCTACACCATTTCATCTAGGGAGTGTCACTCATGCTTTTCTTGTGTGTTTTACTTGATTATGTTACTTGTTGTGGGATGATGACACACTAGACCCCCAAGGCCACCGGGTGTTGGTGAACCTTGGGGGTGGATTTATCATGTATTTTGGATGATTACTTGTTAATTCTTTGCTTGGGTAATTTTGAGATCTAATCCCTTTTTTCATGCTAAATGCTACATTAAGGAGAAATCCGTAGCTCTTTTATGAGTGATGCCTGTAGATGTGACTTGCTCGCATGTATTAGATCATGAATGGATTAGAAGGGGATACTTGTATCATCACGCCGAGAAATTGGGTGTTTGGTAGCCTCCATGTAGGTTTAATCTGAAGAAGAGTAGGTTCATTCCTAAGCGAGATTTCCTCATACTTAATGCAATCGTAGGGATGTAGATTTGAGAGAAATTCCTATCTATGTTCGTATGGGACTAGGGTTCAATCGCCGAGAAATTGGGGTTGTTCTAAACTTGGAATCTTATGGTCCATTTTACCCTTGCATCTTTAAATCATCATCCATGTTGCATGATAACCCCTCAAGGGGATCCACATCCATAGGCCTTTGCATTTTTTTGTATTTCTTGCTTGCCCATTGCTTGTTCTCTCTAATTTGGTCATAATCTCATTTTAGTTTTAATTGCTTTAGTAGAGTAAAAATCCATCATTTGAGATCTTAGGCTAGATAATAGCTCGAGAAGGAGTAATAGGAGATCCTTAGCCCCGTGTAATACGATCCTCGTGTCTTCACGTGAGGTATTACTTGGCGATCCCGTACACTTGCGGGGAAGCAACCAAGTTTTTGGTGCCGTTGCCGGGGACTTTAAGGAATTCTAGGAAACTTTTAGATTATTACTCTAGCCATTTCATTCTTTACTCATTTTTTATCGTTATTTTTCTTTTCCTTCGATCTTAACTTTCTATCATCTTTCTTGGTTTTGCAAGGTACGATGCATGACACATCCGTCTCGTTCATACATCATGGCTAATCCGAACATCAAGTTGGAAGATTGCGTACACAGATTTGATGGTTGGATGAATTTGCAGACTCAGCAACATTTTTCATACCCTCGAGACAACCATTTATATACTCTGCTGCTATCTGGGGATTCTAGCATATCTTCTGATGGTTGTAGCTGGCACACAGTGTTCGAGACCTTTATGAAAAGTGGAACACGATCAGTGAGTGAAGGCAGCACATCACCAATTGAATAGTTTGTTTTGACCACCGAGGGTCAACAGTTGGCCACCATGAATCCCACCTTGGAGGACCGAGCTGAAATGGGCCAAGTGTCAGCAAGGGTACAGGTGTGCACCTTGGGGCAACAGTTTGGGCCGCATGATGGTCTTAGAAGTAATCCCGAGTGTTGTGAACTTCGTGTTCATAGTACAGATAACAGTTCTGATGAGAGTGCAGGGTCTGCAGAAGAGGTAGAATCCGAACAGGGTGATGGGCTTTGGAACAGAGGGTTGATGCCGTCAACTGAGGAAGCACCAGATTTGGAGTTGAAAACATTACCTGAACACCTGGAGTACGCCTTCTTGGGAGAAGATACACAACTTCCGGTCATCATTGCTTCCAACCTAACAGTTAAGCAGAAGAATGGGTTGGTGGATGTACTAAAGAGACACAAGAGAGCAATTGCTTGGAAGATCGCTGACATTAGAGGGATAAATCCATCTGTTTGCACTCATAAAATTCTAATGACAGATGATCACAGACCCAAAGCCTTGCCACAACGAAGACTCAATCCAAATATGAAAGAAGTGGTACAGGCAGAAATCATCAAGCTTCTCGACGCGGGCATTATCTACCCGATATCAGACAGTGAGTGGGTTAGCCCTGTACAAGTGGTCCCAAAGAAGGGGGGATGACCGTAATCACCAATGAGAAAAATGAGTTAATCCCGACTCGTACAACAACTGGGTGGAGGGTATGCATTGATTATAGAAAATTGAATGATGCCACCCGAAAAGATCATTTTCCCCTACCATTCATTGATCAGATGCTAGAGCAGTTAGCTGGGCATGCCTACTATTGTTTTTTGGATGGGTTCTCTGCTTATTTCCAAATTCCTTTCACCCCCGAAGATCAGGAGAAGACTACGTTCACTTGTCCATATGGCACATTTGCTTATCGCCGCATGCCTTTCGGGCTATGTAACGCCCCGGCCACCTTTCAGAGATGCATGACGGCCATCTTTGAAGACATGGTAGAAGATTTTATGGAGGTGTTTATGGACGATTTTTCCGTCTTTGGTGATTCATTCGATGTGTGCCTCAAGAACCTTGAGCGGGTCCTCATTCGATGTGAAGAGACCAATCTTGTGCTAAGTTGGGAGAAATGCCATTTCATGGTCCAAGAGGGGATAGTCTTGGGGCACAAAATTTCGAAAGATGGAATTGAGGTTGACAAGGCAAAGATTTCCACCATCAAAAAACTGCCACCTCCAAATTCTGTGAAGGCCATAAGAAGTTTTTTGGGACATGCCGAGTTCTATAGAAGGTTCATCAAGAATTTTTCAAAAATTGCTAGACCCCTAACAAGGTTATTGGAAAAAGATATCCCATTCGAGTTTGATAATGACTGCATGACATCCTTCATGGCACTCAGGGAGAAACTAATTCAAGCGCCGATCATGGTATCTCCAGATTGGGACTCCCCATTCGAATTGATGTGTGACGCAAGTGACTTTGCAGTTGGGGCAGTGCTTGGTCAGCGGAGGGACAAACATTTCCACCCCATTTACTACGCAAGTAAGACTCTAACGGGAGGCCAAGCGAATTACACTACGACTGAAAAGGAGCTACTTGCCGTGGTATTTGCCGTTGATAAGTTCCGGTCATATTTGGTTCTTTCTAAAGTAGTGGTGTACACTGATCATTCAGCTTTAAGGTACTTGCTTAGCAAATCTGATGCCAAACCACGTTTGATCAGGTGGGTCTTACTGCTTCAAGAATTTGACCTGGAGATTAAGTACAAACGGGGAGTAGAGAATCTTGCAGCTGATCATTTATCCCGTTTGGAGGGCTCTAGCGCAGAAACTATGAGAGATAAGGACATTAATGACGCATTCCCTAAAGAACACTTGTATAGTATTCAGGTGGTAGAAGAGAAAGAACCACCCTGGTTTGCCGATTTCGCTAATTACTTGGTTGGTGGGGTCATCCCAAAATGGTTTACATATTAACAGAGAAAGAAATTCTTTTCAGACCTCAAGCATTACATCTGGGAGGATCCATACCTATTCAGGGTTTGTTCCGATCAGGTAGCTCGAAGATGTGTTTCTAGGGCAGAGGGTCTAAGCATTTTTAGACATTGCCACTCGAGACCCACTGGTGGCCATTATGATGCGAATAGAACAACAAAGAAAATTCTTGATGCAGGTTTCTATTGGCCATCGGTATTCCATGACACCCAGAAATTCATTCAAGCTTGTGACAGATGTCAGCGGGTCGGTAACATATCTCGCCGGGACGAGATGCCCCAAAATTGGAATCAAGCCTGTGAAGTCTTTGATGTGTGGGGGATTAATTTTATGGGACCTTTTCCGAGCTCCCATGGATGCAAGTTCATACTTGTGGCAGTCGATTATGTGTCTAAATGGGTGGAGGCTCAAGCATTTCAAACAAATGATGCAAGGGTGGTGGTGAAATTTTTGAAGAAATTATTCTCCAGGTTTGGCGCACCACGTGCTATCATTAGTGACAGAGGCACTCATTTCTGTAATGCCCAATTCGCAAAGATATTGAAGCGCTATGGAGTCTCCCACAAAATGGCAACAGCTTACCACCCACAAACTAGCGGGCAAGTAGAAGTGTCCAACAGGGACTTAAAGCGAATCCTGGAGAAGACTGTCTCTCAGAACCGAAGAGATTGGACAGATCATCTCGATGATGCCCTCTGGGCATACAGAACAGCCTACAAGACTCCCATTGGAATCACTCCATATAGACTAGTCTATGGAAAAGCTTGCCACTTACCAGTTGAGCTCGAGCATAAAGCTTATTGGGCCATTAAGTTTCTGAATCTTGACTCTTCTCTCATAGGGTGCAAGAGGAAGCTTAAACTGAATGAACTTGACGAGTGGCGCTCCACGGCATACGAGAGTTCAAAACTCTATAAAAAAAAGTAAAAGAGTACCACGATAGACGCATCAAGCACCCTAAGCAGTTTCATGAAGGCGATCAAGTCCTACTGTTCAACTCCAGGCTGAAATTATTTCCGGGGAAGCTAAGATCATGTTGGTCAGGTCCATATACGGTTACTCAAGTCTTCCCACATGGAGCGGTTGAGGTAACCCACCCGGAAAATGGCACTTTTAAGGTCAATGGGCAACGATTAAAATTTTACTTTAATAACAATGCTACAAAGGAAACTGGGGGTGGCATCAAACTCTTTGAGCCTCCATGAGGTAAGGAATGAGGTACGTCAGGCTCGTGACGTTAAACAAGCGCTTCTTGGGAGGCAAACCCAAGCTGCTCGGTGGTCTTTGCTTGCATTTTTTTCGTATTCTAGTTCATAGTTCATTTCAAATTTTTTTGTATTTCTTAGTTTTGCTTTTACTTTTTGAATAAGTTCATGCTCACACACTTGGCGTAGTGCTCTCATCATTTTAATTGTGGTATGTTTGTGCAACTTCTTGAGAAACTCATGTTTAGGTGTTAATTCATGCACCAGATCGTCGTTTTATTCAATTTACTCATTTTTGGAGGAGTCTTTGAGCTTTCTATATCATTTTTTCATCAATTGGGGGCAGATTTTCGAAGTTTTAATTGATTCTAATGGGTATACGGCCTTACTGGGCCGTATGGTAGCCATCTGAGACGAGCACATAGGCTCTGTGCTGTAGCAGACGGCCCCCATACGGCCCCCATACGGGGCCGTCGGCTACGGGCAGATCCTCTCGGCCGAGAGGGCCATTTGGCCCATACGGCCCCCATACGGGGCTGTATGGGGGCCGTATGGGGTCGGGTCCCCCCCCATATAATCTCTCTCTCTCTCTCTTTCTTCCATTCTCTTCTTTTCTCTCTTTCTCCACCGATTTTCTCTCTTCTTTCTCACTCATTTCTTGGCCAAATCTCCTCATTTTTCCTACTAAATCTTCTCCTCATCCATTTGAGATGATGATCTAGTAAATTTCCTCGAGTTTAAAGCTTGTTTTCTCAAGATTTCATCGGTATGCTTTTTCTATGCCCTAGTTTTATCTCATTCATTTCTTGGGCATTCTTGGAGCTTTTGTGTGGAATTTCTTTAGCATTTTGCTTGGTTTAGATGGTGTGATTGTTATGGATGAAGTCTCCCTTGAATTTATGTACAAAGTTTTTCGATTTTCATGTTTTTGGGGAGGTTCTGTCGAAATGAACAGTACCCATACGGCCGTATGGACACTATCCATCATAGTTTTCATTGTTTCTTCATCTCTTACACTACTTTTTGAATCATATTGGATTCCTCTATCCTTGAATGGATTTTTCATGGTTTGTAGGATTTTTGGGGATGAAGAAATTGACAAGCAACCATGGTTTGATTTTTTCACCACAAGGGGTGACCAAATGGAACAAGATGTCATTTTTTGATGAGAGACTTAATTCTAAGGACAAGGATGGAGCATGGACACCTATCATTTACTTTAATTTGCTTTGTTTTGCATTTTTGTGTTTTGATGAGTTGGCATGGTTCTACCCTACCGACTTGTGTTGTCGAACTTTAGTTTATTTTCATCTTTGTGTTTTTGTTGACTACTCTCTAGTTTCCCCCTTGTGCTTATCTTTTTAAATCTTTGTGGAATGATGATGTCCGCTTTTTGCCTCGCAGGTCATTGAGGGAATTTGGTGAGCTTCCCTAGTTCTCAATGGAGGTCGGACGAGACATGTATTGCTCACCACACCTTTTGTCAAGTCATAACTCACGGCGAGCACAAGTTGAACCGGGGAGTTCATTTTCACCCTCCTTTATTATTTGCATTGCTTCATCTTGCATGTTTTTCATGATTAGTGTACATTGAGGGCAATGTACAACACTAAATGTGGGGATGGGTGTATTTCATGTTTTAGGATCATTTGCTGCATGCTAGTGTTACCTATGATGGCTTTGTTCATTCTTGTAAAATCCTTTTAGCTTGGACTAATGATTGATGTGAGTTACTTATTTCTATGCTTTATTGAATCCTGTTTTACCCCTAGTATTGTCATGTGCACTGAATTTTTTGTCGATGCCCTAGGAATAGCCAATGTGACTACTCTCTAACTCTCTTGTATGCGTAACACACTATTTTGAGTACTTGGCTTTAGAACACTAAGTTCTTTCCATCAATGGACTCTTAAGAACTTCTAAGTCTTGTTGAGCTAATCCTAATTTTGTGGCATGTAGTGTACTCTAAAGATGTGATCTAGGGTGAATGTAAAAGAAAAAAAAATGAGTCTATGTCAAGATTCCTCCGCCATCGAAGCATGAATACGCCTATGTAGACTATAATCGAGTAGTTAGGGTGGCTCTTGTGCCTAACCAAAGATGTGCATCCTCCGTAAAAGATTTAAAAAAATGATGTTGATGCAGTTCACGTTAGTCGAACTCGAAAAATGAATGAAATTGAAAAGAATGATGAAATGAAAATAAAACCTAGTGATCTTTTTGAGTACCTACCAAAGGTTTTGAGATGAAAGTGGATTTAGTTTCAAGATATAGATTTAGAAGGATCTTACTTGACCATTGAAGTAGCACTTAGTAGTTTAAGACTTAGTATTCATTTTAAGTGGAGTGATTAGCATCTAGAGTCAGTATCGATTGAAGTCCTTAGGCTAGACCGCATCGAGGGCAAATGAGACATAAGATTCACTTACACCGCATGTACATATAAGTGGTGAAACAGGATATTTTTATTATGCTTATTGACTTTGACTCAACATCTATGTATCATTGTCCATTCCTATTGGAATCTTATATTTGCTTAGCCAGAGGTAATGCATTTAGCCACTTCTCGCCTCTTTGTTTTTCATGAGTTGTTTGCTTGGGGACAAGCAACGCTTAAGTGTGGGGAAATTTGATAAGTGTCTAAATATAGGTGTTTTCATATATTTATCGTATTCACTTTGCATGTATTTTGTGAGGTTTGATGCCCCTTTTATACTTAATCATCTTCTATTTGCTTTGTAGGGCATAAGGAAGCCATGGAGAACAAGAAGATATCATTTGGGCAAAAGGAGAAGAAAACAGGAATTTCATACTACCCAAGATGGGGGCCAGTATGCACTCGTAGCAAACTGGATTGTTTTGGAGTGTCTCGCCCTGCATTTCCATACTACCCAAGATGGGGGCCGATACACCCCGTATGGATTGCGAATCTAGGGTTTTTGGGTGCCATACGACCCCCATACGACCCCCATACGACCCGTATGCCTCGGGGGGTATAAATACAACTTTAGGGCAGAAAAGAGGGACTTTTTTCAGCTAGGCTTTTTCTAGACCTTTTCTTGGCCAATTTCGGAGAGACACTTGAGAGGTTTTTGAGCGACCTTGGGGAGGAGAAGAAGGGCAAGGAAGCTAGAAGATCATCTAAGCCCAAGGTCCAAGACTCTCAAGGCAAGAAGCAACATAATTCAAAGGGGAGATCTACCACGCTTTGAAGGAAGGAGACCATGGGCCGAGGAAGCGCCATTCGGCATTCCTTTGGCGAGGGAAGCATCATTCGGCATACATTCTACCTCCTCCTACACCATTTCATCTAGGAGTGTCACTCATGCTTTTTCTTGTGTGTTTTACTTGATTATGTTACTTGTTGTGGGATGATGACACTAGACCCCCAAGGCCACCGGGTGTTGGTGAACCTTGGGGGTGGATTTATCATGTATTTTGGATGATTACTTGTTAATTCTTTGATTGGGTAATTTTGAGATCTAATCCATTTTTTTCATGCTAAATGCTACATTAAGGAGAAATCCGTAGCTCTTTTATGAGTGATGCCTGTAGATGTGACTTGCTCGCATGTATTAGATCATGAATGGATTAGAAGGGGATACTTGTATCATCACGCCGAGAAATTGGGTGTTTGGTAGCCTCCATGTAGGTTTAATCCGAAGAAGAGTAGGTTCATTCCTAAGCGAGATTTCCTCATACTTAATGCAATCATAGGGATGTAGATTTGAGAGAAATTCCTATCTATGTTCAGTATGGGACTAGGGTTCAATCGCGAGAAATTGGGGTTGTTCTAAACTTGGAATCTCATGGTCCATTTTACCCTTGCATCTTTAAATCATCATCCATGTTGCATGATAACCCCTCAAGGGGATCCACATCCATAGGCCTTTGCATTATTTTGTATTTCTTGCTTGCCCATTGCTTGTTCTCTCTAATTTGGTCATAATCTCATTTTAGTTTTAATTGCTTTTGTAGAGTAAAAATCCATCATTTGAGATCTTAGGCTAGATAATAGCTCGAGAAGGAGTAATAGGAGATCCTTAGCCCCGTGGAATACGATCCTCGTGTCTTCACGCGAGGTATTACTTGGCGATCCCGTACACTTGCTGGGAAGCAACCAAAACCGACTTCTGAAAATTCACACGTTCGTGTGGATGCCTGATTTCACGGCCTATAAAAGCTATGATTTCATACATTTTAAGGGATCCTTTTTCTCATTTTTTCCCCATCTTTGAAGGCGCTCTCGGCTAAGGTTTGGAGAGGCTTTGGCTAGGTCTTTATAGGGGTTCTACGGCATTTGACACCGCATTCCTTTAGAAAATAGTTATTGGGAGAGCTTTCGTTAGCATCGATTTGGCGAGGTGTACCATAGGCTTGATGAGGAAACCCTTAGAGAAGACGAGGCAACTCCACAAGACCATCGATATAAATAACGAGGGGGATTTACTTATGGATTGCAAGCTTTTACATTCGATTTCATTATTGATTATATCTTGCTCCATGGAGAGCTAAACCCCTAGTGGGTGCTTGGACTTGTAAACCCTAGGATGATTTTGTTTTATTGATCCTGTATTATGTTTCTTTAATTGATGTTTTTAATTGAGTTCCAACCTTGAATGATTGTTGAATTGATTTTTCCTTAGAGTGACACTAGGGTTGAGAATCTATCTTGGATATCCTTGTGGATGAGTGAAACACCATGAGGGTTAGATAAAGTGATACGTCCGAATATGCGTGTACACCGCAAGTGCACTGGTGTCGAAGTAATAATCCCAAATGAGTGGGTAGCGTATCCATAGAGAGTAGGGAATAAAGACACTTAAATTGTTTCTTAACTAATGTGGAAGATGAATAGTGATATGAGTGACAAGATTCAATTCTCAAGAGTAAAAACAACAAGAAAGAGAGCATAAGTAAAGGAGAAGGTAAGGCAATCGATAAAGATGGGGTACCCGGATATTGTTCTCCCTAGGACAATCGTTTTAAGTGCAAGAAACCTCTATTATGCTTCCTAATTAATGTAATAGTGAGTCGTGAAAATCCTTAATTGCATAGTCCCAAATCTAAGGTCAACCATGCCTAACTCTATACATGTCCCAGAGGATAAATCGAATAATCTCAACACCGCGCACTCGTATAGAATTGCAATGAGCTATAGGGACTCCAAATGATAAATCCTATTCCTATGTACAGAACTAACCCTTTGGTCCAGGTAAAAGATCCCTACCCACAATTAAGCCCTAGATGCTAAAATCACTTCAACGCTTCACTCCGTTGCACTCGCAACAAAGCCCCACTAGAAGGCCATCACTTAGCCCATTCACTCTACTATGGCCACAAAGAACTCTTAGAACATGGAGGTAGGATAGATCACACCGGAGGGGAAAGGGGACACTCTGCTACCTCTTGACTCACCCTCTCAATCCTCTCCAATCTAGCATTGTCTAACTCTCATGGTGTGTCACTCACTCACAAGAGTTACCAAGAAGAACTCTCAACCATAGTATCACTCTAGGGGAGTATTCATATAATCAGGCATACGAGATTGGAACTCACAATAAACATCAATTAATTGAAAGCATAATAAAGAGATTCAATGAAACGAATACATCCTAGGGTTCACAAATACCTAAGTACCCACTAGGGGTTTAGCTCTCCATGGAGCTAGATACAATCAATGAAATTGAATGTAAAAACAAAGCATCCATAGAGAAACCCACTCGTTAGTCATGGCGATGGTCTTGTGGAGAGCCCTCCACTCGTCGCAAGGGTCCTTTTGTCTGGCCTAGGATACACCTCGCCGGATTGGTGCCGACAAAATCTCTCCCACTAACCTTCCTCCAAACTCCGTGTGATGTCGGAGCTATAGAACCTCTCCAAAGCCCTAGCTAATATCTCTCAAAACCCTAGCTGCTGTGATGGAGAAAAGAATCCTGAAATCGGGGCTGAAATCGGCTTTTAAAGGGCTGGAATCGGGATTTCACACGCCCGTGTGAGCGCCCCTGTGGATTTTTCACACGGGCGTGTAGAATTTCCACAAGCCCATGTGGATTCTCTGTTTTTCTATTTTCTATTTTTCGCGTTTGAACCTTAGCAAGATTTCCTCCAAATTGGTGCATTTACGACCCACATTGGCTTCTTTCTTTCATATTCGGCCTCACAACCCTACATGCATGAAAGTAACATAAATACACACATATTAGTGTCAAAACCCGAGAAAAGTAATGCTAAAACCAAGGAAAGAACGCTTTGCATTCTTATCACACAAGCACTTATCAAACTCCCCCACACTTAAGCTTTTGCTTGTTCTCAAGCAAAAATTAAAACATTAAAGCACAGATGAAGGAAATATTGGAAGTGCTTGGCCTTAGGTTCACCAAAGCATACAAAGAGTGCATTCTATAAGTATGGGAAATTTCAACACTAAATACGAAAAAATCACTGCTCTAGCTAAAAACTTGAATAAAAAAGGTGACAAACTCGAAATCGTGTAAGTGTGTGAACTCAATCAAGTCGACCCAAAGTATACTCCTCAAAGTTCTATGTATAAGGGACTTATTTATCTACAAAAAGTGAAAAAAATTCAAAAGGGAAGTAGCTTTACACATCCTCTAAGGTAGAACTTTCCAAAGCGGCCGCTAAGGTGGCTTTCACACTTTCGAGGTGGTAGCTCTTTCTACCAGGGTGGTAGCTTTCACACATCCCTTGAGATAGCTCTTTCTCTCATTAGGGCATAACTAGTATCTTACTTATGAGAGTAGCTTCATACATCATAGGTGGTAGCTCTTTCCATCCAACAAGCACAACTAAACAACAAAACAATTTTGTTCTTTTTTTTCATTTTTTTCATTTTCATTTTTTTTTTCATTTTTTTTTTCAGAATTAACACAAGAAACAACTAAAACTAGTCCCTTATACATCAAATATGAGTTTCCAATAGGGCAAAGGGTGAGTAGTGCAACAAGTGTCAATCGGGCGAAAATTCCTAGAAATTCAAGCAAAACCTAGAGCATGAAAATATTCAATGTGAAAAATTTTCCTAAACTCAAGAAGACAATCAATGCAACTAAGGTGAACCGCCATTGGCTATGTGAGCATGTATATTAATCAAAAATAGTACAAAAGAGATGCGTGCGCTATGAAACTCCCCCCACACTTAAGTTGTACATTGTCTCCAATGTACGCATGCAAGCTCATTCATAATGTAACTCAATTAGATTCATATGTGGGAGAAGCAATCAAAACAATACTCCCCTGACCCCTAGTGTTGCATTTGATGGAGCTAAGTCCTTGGGAGTGTTGTTCCAACGGGTCGTGAAGCTCACACGGCCAAGTGCCAAATCACCTTTTCTGTGCCTATGACTAATCCTTAATTTCCATGATGACAAGACCATCTGCACGCATACACAAGGGGGTTCAGAGAAGCTTAATATAAACAAAAATAACTTGAGTATATAAAAGATAAGACAATGAATACAACTCGAGATACAAAATGAAAATAAACTCAGAAGGAGAGTCATTTCTGAGTATACAAGTCCAAAATAAAATGCGGAAATAAAAGACGAGTAAAATAAAATCAAGTGTCGATGTCATGCTTTGGATCCTCTGCTGCTGCTGGTGCTACATCAAAAGGTGCTGGTGGAGGTGGTGAAGGAGATGCCGGAGGAGTCCTCGGTCGTAGGACAAATGATGAGCCGACATCTCGCTCTAAGATCTACAGTAATGTGTCAAAACGTGCCATGAACTCCGTATATTGTGCGGCCTGCGCAGCCCTAATATCAGTAATCTCTGCTTGGGCCTCTGCTACCTCTGGTCGTATCACCCCCACATCGCTCTCAAGCCTCTCAAAGCGATCTTGGGCTCGAGATAGTGAAAACATGCGCACGGGAGTGGGTCCTCTATTACCCGAGGTGCCTCGGTCTCCATATGTGCTGACTGAGGCTCGGGGGTAGGCTGGGAAGCCTCAGCATCATCATCCTCCTCCTCGGCTATCTCTGGAGTCGGTAGAACCAGAGAATAAACCCCTGTCTGAACCCTATGGACCATGCCCATCAATCTCATTATCTCCAGGCTCAGCGGTACAGGTATACTCGTCTTCTCAGCTCCGCGAATCGCGCCCAAGAGACCCATACCCAGTGCTAATCTCGTAATGTATGGACCCGAGAAGGTTGCTCCTAATCTGGCATACTGGCCCTGATGTTGAATGTACTCAGCGACGATGTGCCCTAGATAGATCGGTGTGCTCTGCATCATCAAATACAAGTACAAAAGCTACTGTTGGATCAGAACGACAGTGCTATCACCATGACCATTCACCGATATGCTCATGATGACATGTAGATATCGGTACGCAGGTCACGAAAGGCACGTGGCCTTGGACACCCCCGGCTCATGTTGGCCCTGACCACATAATGCTCTGTAAGCTCTCTGTAGGGTCAGAGCTCCAGAATAATCCGTCGGTAACTGAGAAAACTCCTCAGTGTTTGTAAATGCCTCCTCGTACAAGTTGAGTCGAACTGAAAACTGCGTGATACTCAGACTATAGTGATGTCCAAGTGCTCTGAACTGAACTATGTCGAGATCGTCGAATATCACATAGGATCTATCGAACTCGAATGACGACAGAACCTCCAGTGTAAGCTCCCGGATGACTTGCTCAATAATCGACAATAACTGCCTCTGACCACCTACTGAAACGAGATCCTCGACTTCATCAGTGAACTCATCCCCTTGATGTAAATTTCTCAATATACTCGTGTCCAAGAACTGAGCCTGTCTAAATCGAAGTCTCGACAGACGCTCAAAATGAGCCTGATGCTCGGGGATAATAAATCTCATGCTCTCGGTGATTGCTTCCCCGCAAGTGTACAGGATCGCCAAGTAATACCTCATGTGACGACACGAGGATCGTATTCCACGGGGCTAAGGATCTCCTATTACTCCTTCTCGAGCTATTATCTAGCCTAAGAACTCAAGTGATGGGTTTTACTCTACTAAAAGTAATTAAAACTAAAACAAGATTATGACCAAATTAGAGAGAACAAGCAATAAGCAAGCAAGAAAATCAATGAGGTGCAAAGGCCTATGGATGAGGATCCCCTTGAGGGGTTATCATGCAACATGGATGATGATCTAAAGATGCAAGGGTAAAAATGGACCATGAGATTCCAAGATTAGAACAACCCCAATTTCTCAGCGATTGAACCCTAATCCCATACAAACATAGATAGGAATTTCTTCCAAATCTACATTCCTATGATTGCATTAAGTACGAGGAAATCTCACTTAGGAATAAAACTACTCTTCTTCGGATTAAACCTAGATGGAGGGCTACTAAACACCCAATTTCTCGACGTGATGATACAAGTATCCCCTTCTAATCCATTCATGATCTAACACATGTGAGCAAGTCACATCTACATGCATCACTCATAAAAGAGCTACGGATTTCTCCTTAGTGTAGCACTTAGCATGAAAACAATGGACTAGATTTCAAAATTACCCAAGCATGGAATTAACAAGTTATCATCCAACATACATGATAAAACCCCCCCAAGGTTCGCCAACACCCGGTGGCCTTGGGGTCTAGTGTGTCATTATCCCACAACAAGCAATACAAACAAACAAAACATGAAATAAAAGCATAAATGACACTCCCTAGATGAAATGGTGAAGGAGAAGGTGAAGAATGTGCTGAATGACGATTTCCCCGCCAAAGGAGTGCCAAATGACGCTTCCTCTAGCCGCGGGTCTCCTTCCTTTAAATCGTGGTAGATCTCCCCTTGAATGATGTTGCCTTCTTGCCTTGAGAATCTTGCACCTTGGGCTTGGATGATCTTATAGCTTCCTTGCCCTTCTTCTCCTCCCAAAGGTCGCCCAAAAACTCCCAAGTGCTCTCCCAAAGTCGGCCAAGAAAAGGGCTAGCCAAAAAGTCCCTTTTCTGTCATAAAAGTTGTTATTTATACCCACCGAGGCATACGGGTCATATGGGGGTCGTATGGGGGTCGTATAGCACCCAAAACCATAGATTCGTGATCCATACGGGGTACATACGGCCCCCATATTTGGTAGTATGGAAATCTGGGCAGACACTCCAAATCAATCTGCTTCTACAGTGCATACGGCCCCCGTACTGGGTAGTATGAAATTCCTGTTTTCTTCTCTTTTTGCCCAAATGATATCTTCTTGTTCTCCATGGCTTCCTTATGCCCTACAAAACAAATAGTAGATGATTAAGCATAAAACGGGCATCAAACCTCACAAAATACATGCAAAGTGAATACGATATATACATGAAAACATGTACATTTAGACACATATCAAATATCCCCACACTTAAGCGTTGCTTGTTCCCAAGCAAACAACTCATGAAAAACAAAGAGACTGAGAAGTGGCTAAATGCATTACCTCTGCCATCAAGTAAATATAAGACTCCAAAAGCAATGGACAATGATACATAGATGTTGAGTCATAGTCAATAAGCATAATAAAAATATCCTGTCTCACCCCTTATATGTCTGTGCCGTGTAAGTGAATCTTATATCTCATATGTCCTGATCTGGTCTAGCCTAAGGACTTCAATCAGTACAGCTCTAGATGCTAATCACTCCACTTACAAAGAATACTAAGTCTTAAACTACTAAGTGCTACTTCAATGGCCAAGTAAGATCCTTCTAATTCTATAGCTTGAAGCTAAATCCACTTTCTACTCAAAACCTTTGGTAGGTACTCAAAAAGATCACTAGGTTTTATTTTCATTTCATCATTCATTTCAAATTTTTTTTTTTCGAGTCCGACTAACGTAGACCGCAAGAAAATCATTTTGAAATCTTTCTGGAGGGTGCACATGCTGGTTAGGCACAAGAGCTACCCAACTACTCGATTACAGTCCACATAGACGCATTCATGCTTCAATAGCAGAGGAATACTGACATAGACTAATTTTTTTTTCACTTTTTTTATTCATTTTTTTTTCTTTTACATTCACCCTAGATCAAATCTTTAGAGTACACTACATGCCACATAATTAGGATTAGCTCAACAAGACTTAGAAGTTCTTAAGAGTCCATTGATTGAAAGAACTTAGTGTTCTAAGGCCAAGTACTCAAAATAGTGTGTTACGCATACAAGAGAGTTAGAGAGTAGTCACATTGGCTATTCCTAGGGCATCGACAAAAAATTCAGTGCAGATGACAATACTAGGGGTAAAACAGGATTCAATAAAGCATAGAAACAAGTAACTCACATCAATCATTAGTCCAAGCTAAAAGGATCTTACAAGAATGAACAAAGCCATCATAGGTAACACTAGCATGCAGCAAATGATCCTAAAACATGAAATACACCCATCCCCACATTTAGTGTTGTACATTGCCCTCAATGTACACTAATCAAGAAAAACATGCAAGATGAAGCAATGCAAATAATAAAGGAGGGTGAAAATGAACTCCCCGATTCAACTTGTGCTCGCCGTGAGTTATGACTTGACAAAAGGTGTGGTGAGCAATACATGTCTCGTCCGACCTCCATTGAGAACTAGGGAAGCTCACCAAATTCCCTCAATGCCCTGCGAGGCAAAAAGGGGACATTATCATTCCACAAAAATTTACAAATGAGAGATGGGGAGTGATCACGCAAAAACTAAAAATAAATACAAAGAGAACACAAAAACTCGAAAATAAAGTCTAAACAATAAAATAAAGTCTCCATGCTTATCCTTGTCCTTAGAATTAGGTCTCTCATCATAACTTGACAACTTGTTCCATCTGGTCACCCATGTGGTGCAAATATCACTCCATGGTTGATTGTCAATTTCTTCATCCACAACATTCCTAAGAAACATGAAAAACCCAATAAAGCATAGAGGAATCCAATATAATTCAAAATTTAGTGCATGGGATGAAGAAACAATGAAAAATATGATGTAACGTGTCCATACGCCCGTATGGGGGCCGTATGGTTACTGTTGATTTCGAAAGAAACTTCCCAAAAACATGAAAATCGAAAAACGTTTTACATAAATTCAAGGGAGACTTCATCCATAACAATCACACCATACAAACCAAGCAAAATGTTAAAGAAATTACACACAAAAGCTCCAAGAATGCCCAAGAAATGAAAAAGATAAAACTAGGGCATTGAAAAAGCATACCGACGAAATCTTGAGAAAACTAGAGTTAAACTTGAGAAAAAGTACTAGATCGATGTCTCAAATGGATGAGGAGAAGATTTAGGAGAAAAAAATGAGGAGATTTGGCTAAGAAATGAGTGAGAAAGAAGAGAAAAAATCGGTGGAAAAAGAGAGAAAACAAGAGAATGGAAGAAAGAGAAGAGAGAAAAGAGAGAGGAGGGTTAAATAGGCTAGAACTGAGCCATACGGCCCCCATACGGCCCGTATGAGGGTCGTATGGCCTGAGAAGCCTTCTCGGGTGTTCTGGATGGTGTCACAGACGGCCCAGTATGGGGGGCCGTATGGGGGGCCGTCTGGGGGGCCGCCTGGGACAAAGCCGAGGCTCTGTTTGGTGCCCCAAATGGCACAGACGGCCTCCTTACGGGTTATGGATGGCCGCATGACTATAATTTGCTCTCTAAACCCCAAAATCCTTATTCAAATGATGTAAAAATGAAATAGCAAGTTCGAAGACTTTTCTAAAAATGATTGAAATGAATAAAACGACGATCTAGAGCATGAATTGACACCTAAACATGAGTTTCTCAAGAAGTTGCACAAATACACCACAATTAAATCGATGAGAACAATGTGCTAAGTGAGTGAGCATGAATTTATTCAAGCACAAGCAAGTCTAAGAAATATGAAAATTGAAATGAACTAAGACCTAAAGTACAAAAAATGCAAGAAAACACCCCCGAATGCTTTGGTTGCCTCCCAAGAAGCGCTTGTTTAATGTCACAAGCCTAACGTACCTTATTCTTACCTAAGGAGGCTTGAAAATGGTGTGTTCATCTCGGATACATGTAGCATATCTACTTCCATGAAAGAAAATAATTATCTTCTGGGATGATGAGCTTGTGAAGACCTTGGACATGGTACCTTTAGGCCTCCAAGGGAAAAGTTTAGGCCGGGACTTATGCACTCGTGGCTTAGGTGGGTCATTTGATGGCTTGAGCATCCTCTCCACTTCTATTCCACCCTAGGTAAGATCTTCTTCAAGCAGTCTAGAAAATTGTTTGGGCCTCCAAGGAAATAGCTTCGTTTGTGAATTGCTCAAGCAGGGCATGGGTGGATTTTTGCATGGCGTTAATGACCTACCCAAATTTTGCTCCTCAACCAATGTTAGATGCTCTTGAATTGCCCATAGACATTGTTTGGGCTTCCATGGAAAAATTTTTGGTTGAGAATCATCCAACCAAGGCATAGGTGGGTTTTTAAATGGCTTTAACTTCCTATCCACATCTTCAACTATTCTGGATATTTCTCTTTTGTGCTTGGTGTGTTCATTCACTTCTATGCCAAGGACGTGCTCAAGGGATATTTATGCCACATTTTCTACACTTCCAACCTCCAAAGCATCAACAATTTCTTCCACCTCATTTTCATCTTTACTTTCTTCATTTTCATTGTTAGTTGTACTTGGACTTTCTATTTGTGGCTCATGAATTGGTTGTTTCTTGGTCATTACTTCAGCAAGTTCTTCAACCCGTCTCTCTAGACTATGGAAGGATTCTTGGACATCTCTTAAAATAGTGCTCAATTCATTAAATTGTCCTTCAGACTGGGTGTTTATATTAACCAAGCAAGTGTTTGTGACCTTGGAATGAGTCCCGAGCTTAATGTCCTTAAGTAAAAATTGGGCCTCAAGGCTTCGCATGAATGCTGCAAAAACATCCTCGGGTTTAAATTTCTTTCCTTGTAGTTGCTCACACAAAGAACTTGACTGATTGTAAGCCCCATACATTTGGCAAGAAAATTATACCTTGCACAAAAGAGGATATATATAAAGAACAAAGTTAAATAAAATAATAATAATATGCATAAAGATTAATATGTACAAGTAAATTAAAAATGGATAGAGTAATAATCTAAAAGTTTCCTAGAATTCCTTAAGATCCCCGGCAACGGCGCCAAATACTTGATTGCTTCCCCGCAAGTGTACGGGATCGCCAAGTAATACCTCGTGTGAAGACACGAGGATCGTATTCCACGGGGCTAAGGATCTCCTATTACTCCTTCTCGAGCTATTATCTAGCCTAATAACTCAAGTGATGGGTTTTACTCTAATAAAAGTAATTAAAACTAAAACAAGATTATGACCAAATTAGAGAGAACAAGCAATAAGCAAGCAAGAAAATCAATGAATTGCAAAGGCCTATGGATGAGGATCCCCTTAAGGGGTTATCATGCAACATGGATGATGATCTAAAGATGCAATGGTTAAAATGGACCATGAGATTCCAAGATTAGAACAACTCCAATTTCTCGGCGATTGAACCCTAATCCCATACAAACATAGATAGGAATTTCTTCCAAATCTACGTTCCTACGATTGCATTAAGTACGAGGAAATCTCACTTAGGAATAAACCTACTCTTCTTCGTATTAAACCTATATGGAGGGCTACCAAACACCCAATTTCTCAGAGTGATGATACAAGTATCCCCTTCTAATCCATTCATGATCTAACACATGCGAGCAAGTCACATCTACATGCATCACTCATAAAAGAGCTACGGATGTCTTCTTAGTGTAGCACTTAGCATGAAAACAATGGACTAGATCTCAAAATTACCCAAGCATGGAATTAACAAGTTATCATCCAACATACATGATAAAACCCCCCCAAGGTTCAACAACAACCGGTGCCCTTGGGGGTCTAGTGTGTCATTATCCCACAACAAGCAATACAAACAAACAAAACATGAAACAAAAGCATAAATGACACTCCCTAAATGAAATGGTGAAGGAGGAGGTGAAGAATGTGCCGAATGACACTTTCCCCGCCAAAGGAGTGCCAAATGACGCTTCCTCTAGCCGCGGGTCTCTTTCCTTCAAATCTTGGTAGATCTCCGCTTGAATGATGTTGCCTTCTTGCCTTGAGAATCTTGGACCTTGGGCTTGGATGATCTTCTAGCTTCCTTGCCCTTCTTCTCCTCCCTAAGGTCGCCAAAAAACTCCCAAGTGCTCTCCCAAAGTCGGCCAAGAAAAGGGCCAGCCAAAAAGTCCCTTTTCTGCCATAAAAGTTGGTATTTATACCGCCCGAGGCATACGGGTCGTATGGGGGTCATATAGCACCCAAAAAACCTAGATTCGTGATCCATACGGGGTGTATACGGCCCCCATACTGGGTAGTATGGAAATCTGGGCAGACACTCCAAATCAATCTGCTGCTACAGTGCATACGGCCCCCATACTGGGTAGTATGGGGGTAGTATGAAATTCCTGTTTTCTTCTTTTTTCGCCCAAATGATATCTTCTTGTTCTCCATGGCTTCCTTATGCCCTACAAAACAAATATTAGACGATTAAGCATAAAACGGGCATCAAACCTCACAAAATACATGCAAAGTGAATACGATATATACATGAAAACATCTACATTTAGACACTTATCACTCGAACTCAGGGGACAACTATCACAGTCGCTTATCAGCTTGCTTCTTTGACCTGGGTGCCATAATCGTCGAGTTAAGATGAGAAAGCTTTGAAAATGGCCAAGAAACCAAGTAAAATCCTTCCAAATAGGCGTTATGAGGTCAGGAAAAAAATGTAGAAGTGCTTTCAAACAACAAGAGGATATTAGGGTGAAGAGGATCAATAATCCTTTTAAAAGTACTCGCGCCTCTTGGAGTTCTGTACATCCGCATGGGGGTGTGGAAATTACACACACCCGTGCACCTCCATAGGAAAGCTTCACAGGGGCAGGTGCATGCCCCTGTGTGCTCTCAGGAAAACACTCATTGCCTCTAAACGCAAATACACGGGCTTGTGAGAAATACCCATGCCAGTGCGCCTGACCCACAGGGGTAGCCGCATGCCCCTGTGGCTACTCTGGACATCTGAGAAAAATTGCTAAGTGTTCCGCATGCCCGTGTGGAAATTCTGCACGGCCGTGGGCAGTCACAAGCCCAACTCATAGGGGCTAGCGCATGCCCCCTGTGTCTTCTCATGATGGGGAGAGTTCCTCTACAGAGATTCGCACGGGCGTGTGGAAATTACCCACGCCAGTGCGATTTTTACAAGGTCGCCCACAGGGGCGAGTCCACGCCCCTGAGTGCTTTTGGGAAAGTTTGCCAATCTCTGTAGGACTTCACACACCCGGGCGGAAATTACCCACGGGCGTGAGAGGATTGCATGGTCGTTCACAGGGGTGAGTCCACGCCCTTGTGCCATCTCTGGATGAGCTCGCAATACAAAACCACAGGCGTGTGTTAATTCCAAACGCCCGTATGTTTTCTCTGGATCCTTAGAAAACTCTGCAGGCTCTGCAGAAAATTTCTGAACATGCTTACACACTAAGAGCCTGCCCCAATATGCAATTTATACCAGTAAAAAACATGAGAAATAGCTTAAATGACCAAAACTTTGCCAAATTCACATGAAAACACACGATGAACTTGAGAACCCATGATAAAAACACAGCAGAAATATAAAACATCAAGACATCAACACTCAACAATTTATTTATGTAACACTAAGCTACAAAATTAAGAAAATAGTAAACACTTGGGTTGCCTCCAAAGAAGAGCTTGTTTAACGTCATTTAGCTTGACGTACCTTGTCTAACCTCACGGGGGCTCATAAATGGAAGTTGCCCTCTTACCCATGGCTTGGAAACATGATGAGCTAAATCTCTTGAGGGTAGAGGTTGAATTCTCGGGCTTGGCACTGCCTTGAAATGGTTGACCCAAATTGTTCGGTTCACGCACGTCTCCAATATCCTTGGAGTGTTTTTCGTGGCGTCTCCTAGCCGTCTTCAATTTCTGGAGCATCTTCTTCAAGATCCCCGGGGTAGATGGTACTTCTTCCGTAGAACCAAGCATCATTACTTCTTCATTGTCCTTCTCTTGGTCGAACAAGCCTTCGTATTGATCCAGATTGAACATCTTCTGCATGTATTCATCAACAATTCATCAGTAGTGTCTAGAAAATATAAAGTATTATCGAAATTAAGAGAATGCTGCATGGCTTCAGCAAGGCGGTATGTAAGCTTGTCATCTCCAACTCTCAAAGTTAGCTCTCCGCCGTCCATGTCAATCAATGCCTTGGAAGTATGCAAAAACGGCCTTCCAAATATCAAGGGTACATCCACATCCTCATTGACGTCTAGCACTACGAAGTCAACCGGAATAATGTACTTGTCCACCTTGACAAGCACGTCCTCGATAATGCCTCTCGGATGTCTCACCGTTCGGTCCGCAAGTTGCAAAGTCATCTGAGTGGGTCTAGGCTCGCCCAAGCCTAGCTTTTGAAAGAAGGTGTATGGCATGACGTTGATGCTATCCCCTGAATCTGCCAATGCCATTTCTTCACCTAGATTGCTGATATTACATGGAATGATGAAGCTTCCCGGGTGTTTCTTCTTGTTCGGCATGTTCTTTTGCAAGACCACTGAGCAAGACGCATCTAAGATCATTGAAGTACTCTCCTTTAACTTCCTCTTGTTGGTCAACAAGCCCTTCAAGAATTTGGTATACTTAGGCATTTGGGTCAATGCCTCAACAAAAGGAATATTGATGTGGAGTTGCTTAAACAAACTCAGGAACTTCTTGTACTGTTCATCCCCTCGGTCATTCTTCAATCTAGAGGGATAAGGGATCCTTGACTTGAAAGGTGGACGTGCCACCTCCTTCTCTTTGCTTAGTCCCTCTTCAACCTCTATAACCTCGGGTGCGTGTTCATTTAGCTTCTCACTCGGAAGCCTACCGTCGACCTCACGACCACTTCTCAAATTGATCGCCTTCACATGCTCTCTAGGGTTGGTCTCGGTATTGCTCAGCAAACTTCCATGTGGCCTTTCCGATAAGGACTTCGCAATCTGCCCCATTTGATGTTCAAGATTATGTAAGGAGGTGGTATGGTTGTGAAGTGTAGCCTCAATTGATTCAAACCTTGTATTTGATGATTGCACAAACCTAGTTAAGGCCTTTATCAAATCGGTCATTCGGGTCTCCAAACCTGAAACTCTGTTTTTCACATTTGGGCCTTGTTGTTGGAAACCCGGTGGCCCCATGGCCTTTTGTGGACCTTCGTTGCTCCACGAGAAATTGGGATGATTCTTCCAACCCATATTGTAGGTGTTGTTGTATGGGTTCCCTTGAGTCCTCATTCTATTACCTAGAAAATCGACGTTCTCAACTGAAGATGCATCACCAATAGATATCGGGCAATTGGAGGGAGCATGTCCTCCACCACACCCGGCGCAAGTAATCACGGCTGCTACTATGTCTGAAGTTAGAAGATCTAACTTCTTACTCAATGATTCCACTTGAGCCGCCAATGAAGTCACCGCATCTATCTAATGAAGACTGGCCACCTTTTTCTTCTCCCTGGCATTCCCCTGGTAGCTGTTTAACCCCATTTATTCAATTAATTGACGGGCCTCACCGGGGGTCTTAATAACTAAGGTACCTCTTGCTACCGCATCCAAGAGTTGAATTGTACTCGGATTCAGACCATTGTAAAAGGTCTGAACAATAACCCACTTCGGGAATCCATTTTGCGGGCACTTTCTGAGGAGCTCCATGAACCTTTCCCACATCTCAAATAGACACTCCAATTCTAATTGTATAAAGGATGAGATCTCATTCCTAAGCTTTGCAGATTTTTTGGGAGGGAAATAACGGCCAAGAAAAGCTTCTACCATCTCCTCCCATGTGATAATTGATGCTCTAGGTAATGAGTGTTGCCACTGCTTCGCTCTCCCTTTCAAGGAAAATGGGAAGGCCCTCAACTTGATGGCTTCATCTGTTACCCTATTTATCTTCAGCATATCACACACCTCGAGAAAGTTCTCTATATGATTGTTTGGATCCTTATCGGCCCAACCATTGAACTGTACAGATTGCTACAACATATGGATGAATGTCGGCTTCAGCTCGAAGTTCTGAGCTGTAATCAGGGGACACAAAATGCTCGATTGTGTCCCCAATATTGAAGGTCCTGGCATAATTGGATAATATCTGCTACTACTCATTTTATTTTACCATGTTTTCAGATTCTTCTACTTCCAAATCAGCTAGATTAGACTGTTCTTGCACAGGTACTTTCCCTTTTCTTCTAAGTGTACATTCGAGCTCAAGATCTCCTTCAATCAGTATGGAGGGGTTCCCTCGGGTCATAACTTGGAGCTGCAACAAAAGAAAGGAAACAAAATCTGAACGATGATTGAATAAGGAAATATGAAATAGAATGAATATATGAATTGCTAAGAAAACAAAGTGCAAAGTATCTCTAAACACCTACTCCCTGGCAACGGTGCCAAAAACTTGACACGTCTGAATATGCGTGTACACCGCAAGTGCACGTGTGTCGAAGTAATAATCCCTGATGAGTGGGTATCGTATTCACAGAGAGTAGGGAATAAAGACACTTAAATTGTTTCTTAACTAATGTGGAAGATGAATAGTGATATGTGTGACAAGATTCAATTCTCAAGAGTAAAAACAACAAGAAAGAGAGTACAAGTAAAGGAGAAGGTAAGGCAATCGATAAAGATGGGGTACCCGGATATTGTTCTCCCTAGGACAATCGTTTCAAGTGCAAGAAACCTCTATTATGCTTCCTAATTAATGCAATAGTGAGTCGTGGAAATCCTTAATTGCATAGACCCAAATCTATGGTCAACCATGCTTAACTCTATACATGCCCAGAGGAGAAATCGAACAATATCAACACCTCGCACTCGTATAGAATTGCAATGAGCTCTAGGGATTCCAAATGATAAACTCTATTCCTATGTATAGACCTAATCCTTTGGTCCAAGTGAAAGATCCCTAGCCACAATTAAGCTCTAGATGCTAAAATCACTTTAACGAATCATTCCGTTGCACTCGCAACTAAGCCCCAGCAGAAAGTCATCCCTTAGCCCATTCACTCTACTACGGCTGCAAAGAACTCTTGGAACGTGGAGGTAGGATAAATCACACCGGAGGGGAAAGGGGATACTCTGCTACCTCTTGACTCACCCTCGCAACCCGCTCCAATCTAGCTTTGTCTAACTCTCATGGTGTGTCACTCACTCACAAGAGTTACCAAGAAGAACTCTCAACCCTAGTGTCACTCTAGCGGAGTATTCATACAATCAAGCATATGAGATTGGAACTCATAATAAACATCAATTAATTGAAAGCATAATAAAGAGATTCAACGAAACAAATGTGAAACGTTCTTTCCTTATGATGAGCATTACTTTTGCCAGGTTTTAGCGCAAATACGTGTGTATTTATGTACTTTTATGCAGGTTGTGTTGTGAGGCCGATTATTTATAAAAGAAGCCATTGTAGATCATTTTACGCATTATTTGGAGGAGATCTTGAGAAGGCTCAAACGCGGAGACATGAGTCAGGTTTAGAATGCTAGAATGTGTGCCAACCTCCTTGAATTCGAGCTAAGGCAATGATTTGGAGGGGCACAAAGGCAGTCAGATCCTAGTATTCCAGCTTGTGTATATTTAGCAAGATCTCACCAACGTGACCGTTTATTGAAGAACCAAGACAATCTACGACGTGAACGTGTGCCTATTTACGTTACCTCGATGAAAGCATGGATTCGGGAGTATTTCAGGCTGTTACTACAGCAGTATACTATAGCAGGTACTGTTCACAACTAGCCGAAGAAGGAGCAAAATAGAGGAGCCACACGGGCATGTGGAAATTCCTCACGCCCGTGCATTAATTCCACAGGCCCGTGTGGAATCCCGATTCTAACCCTATTTAAGGCCGATTTCAGCCCCGATTTCAACATTCTTTTCTCCATCCTTTACCCAACATGAGAGAGAACTGCGGCTAGGGTTTGAGAAGTATTGGCTAGGGATTTGGAGAGGTTCTACGGCTCCAACATCATCATCTCTTTGGAAGAAGGTTGGTAAGGGAGCCTCCGTTGGATTGATTCGGCGAGGCGTATTTTATATCGGACAAGGGGATCTTGCGACGAGTAGAGGACTCTCCACGAGACCATCACCACGACTATCGAGGGGGTTTTCATATGGATTGTTTTATTTTACATTTGATTTTATTATCGTTTGTATTATGCTCCATGGAGAGCTAAACCCCTAGTGGGTACTTGTGTATTTGTGAACCTTAGGATGTATTAGTTTCATTGAATCTTTTTATTATGCTTTCAATTAATTGATGTTATTGTGAGTTCCAATCTTGAATGTTTGATTTTTTGAATACTCCCTTAGAGTTACACTAGGGTTGAGAGTTCATGTGGTAACCCTTGTGAGTGAGTGACACACCACGAGAGTTAGACAAAGCTTGATTGGAGAGGGTTGAAAGGGTGAGTCGAGAGGTACAGGAGCGTCCTCTTTCTCCTCCGGTGTGATAGATCCTTTGTGGCCATAATAGAACGAATGAGCTAAGGAATGACACTCCGCTGGGGCTTAGTTGCTAGTGCAATGGAGTGAAGCGTTGAGGTGATTTTAGCATCTAGGGCTTAATTGTGGTTAGGGAACTTTCTTCTGGACAAAGGGTTAGGTCTACATTTAGGAAGAGATTTATCACTTGGAATCCCCAAAGCATAATGCAATCCTTCTTACGAGTGCAAGGTTGAGAGGTTGTTCAACCTCTCCTCCGGTATATATAAAGGATTAGGCTTGGTTAACTCTAGATTCGGGGCCATGATTTAAAGGATGTCCCTGACTCACTATTGCATTAGTTAGGAAGCATAATAGAGAGTTCTTACACTTGAAATGATTTTCCTAGGTGGATCAATACCCAGGTACCCTATCTTTATCGATTGCCTTACCTTCTCCTTTACTTTTGCTCTCTTTTGGGTTGTCTTACTTTTGAGAATTGAATCTTGTCACACATATCATTATTCATCTTTCATATAGTTAAGAAGCAAATTAGGTATTTTTATTCCCTTTTCCCTGTGGATACGATACCCCACTCACCTGCGATTTATTACTTCGACAACTCCGTGCACTTACGGGGAGCCCTGTCAAATTTTTGGCACCGTTGCCGGGGAAGAGGTGTTTAGAGATACTTTGCACTTTTGTTTTCTTAGCTATTCATTTATCCATTATATTTCACATATTCTTTTCTATAATCGTTCTAATTTGTTCTCCTTTTCTTTCATTTCAGAAGAATGATTTACATACCCGAATTAATCGACACCATCACCAGAATGGTTGAAAATGTAGAGGAGAAAGTTCAAGCATTTGCAGTACCGGACACACTGTGCTACTTTTTGCAAGAGCCGGATACCATTCAACATGTCGTGGAAGAATCAGTTGAAGAGTACATCGCCAGAATTCAGAAGCTGGACTACGAATTAAATAGTGTGCTGGATCAATTTTAGAGGTCCACATTGGCATCATTGAGTGATCATTTAGAAGAAAGTTTGGAAGCAGTTCTCGATCAGTTTGACTCATTTTATTATGAAGAAACACAGGAACTTTTCTCAGTAGGGGAGATTTGCAGTTTGAATACAGTGACAGTTGTTGATTACCATACAGAAATACATTCACAGTTGGGAGATGGGAAGAATGAAGTTGAGCAGGAAACGGACGAGTTTGAGGAAATTGACAGGTTGAAGGAGAGTAGGTTACGTCCGTCAGTTGATGAACCGCCAACCTTAGAGCTCAAGACCTTACCAGCACACTTGGAGTATGCTTTCTTGATGGAAGAATCTAAACTTCCGGTGATTATAGCCTCGAATTTGTCGGTGGAGCAAAAGGACAAGCTTGTTAGTATGCTACAAAAGCATAAGTTGGCTATTGCATGGAAGATTTCAGATATCAAGGGCATAAATCCGTCCTTTTGCACCCATAAAAACTTAATGGAAGATGATTACAAGTCTGTAATCCAACCACAGTGAAGACTAAATCCAAACATGAAGGAAGTTGTCAAAGCAGAAGTAATGAAGCTACTAGATGCTGGAATTATTTATCCCATATCTGATAGTGCATCGGTGAGTCCAACTCAAGTGTCTCCGAAAAAAGGAGGCATGATGGTGGTAATCAATGAAAAGAATGAGTTAATTCTGACCAGGACAGCTACAAGATGGCGAGTTTGTATTGATTATAGAAAACTAAATGGCACCACTCGCAAAGATCATTTTCCGTTGCCATTTATAGATCAAATGTTGGAGCGTTTAGCAGGGCATCAATTTTATTGTTTCCTTGATGGTATGTCAGGATATTTTCAAATCCCTATAGCTCCAGAAGATCAGGAAAGACCATTTTTACTTGTCCTTATGGTACATTTGCTTACCGAAGAATGCCTTTTGGGGTGTGCAATGCACTAGCTACATTCCAATATTGTATGATAGCCATTTTTGATGATTTGTTGGAGGACATTATGGAGGTATTTATGGATGATTTTTCGGTATTTGGAAACTCTTTCGACAGTTGTTTGAATAATTTGGAGAAAGTTCTAGTGAGATGTGAAGAAACAAACCTCTTCCTCAATTGGGAGAAGTGGCATTTCATGGTTCAAGAAGGCATTGTCCTTGGAAGTAAGATTTCAGAAGCAGGGATGGAGGTGGACGAGGCAAAGATTGAGGTAATCGAGAAGCTTCCTCCACCATAAAAATGTAAAGGGGGTCTGCAGCTTCTTGGGGCATGCAGGGTTTTATAGAAGGTTTATCAAGGACTTCTCGAAGTCCACACAACCATTGACTAACCTCCTAGAAAAAGATGCTCCTTTCAACTTTGGGGATGATTGTTTACATGCATTTAAGTTGTTGAAGGAAAGATTAATGCAAGCACCAATCCTGACAATACCGGATTGGAATGAACCCTTTCAGCTCATGTGTGATGCAAGTGATTACGCTATAGGGGCGGTTTTAGGATAGATGAAGGACAAGCAATTCCGTCCAATCTATTATGCTAGCAAGATCCTCACAAGCGCACAGGAGAACTATACAACTACCGAAAAGGAATTATTAGCAGTGGTATTTGCTTTTGACAAGTTCAGGCCATATCTCATTTTATCAAGGGTGATAGTATTTACAGATCATTCAGTACTCCACTATCTCATGAATAAAGCTGCCGCGAAGCCAAGGTTGATTCGGTGGATTTTATTGTTACAGGAGTTTGATATGGAAATAAAAGACAAGAGGAGAACTGAAAATGTGGTTGCAAATCACCTTTCGAGATTAGAAGGATGTGAGGGGCAATAATCGGTGAGCAAAGAGATCAACGATTTTTTCCCTGAAGAACATTTGTATGCGATACAGGAGTCAGAATCAGAGGGTACTCCATGGTTCGCAGATTTTACAAACTATTTGTCAGGGAAGGTAATGAAGCAAGGTCTCAGTTTTTAGCAGAAGAAAAAGTTTTTCATTGATTTAAAGAACTACTTTTGGGATGATCCTTACTTGTTCCGTAATTGCGCCGACCATGTTGTTCGATGATGTGTATCTAGGCAGGAAGGTTGGAGCATTATTGTACATTGTTATTCGTGTCCCATTGGAGGGCATTATGCTTTGAGTAGGACTGCTGAAAAAGTTCTTGCCGCCGAATTCTATTGGCCAACTTTATTCCAGGATACTCATCAGTTTGTTCTTCGATGTGATAACTGTCAGAGGGCTCGGAATCTATCGCGAAGAGATGAAATGCCTCAAAATCTGATGTAATTTTGTGAGGTGTTCGATGTGTGGGGTATTGATTTCATGGGACCATTCCCGAGGTCTAATGGAAATTAATAATCTTAGTGGAGGTTGATTATGTCTCTAAATGGGTAGAAGCTCAAGCCTTTCCAGCCAATGATGCTAGAACAGTGGTAAAATTTCTGAAGAAGTTGTTTGCTCGTTTTGGAACTCCAAGAATTATCATAAGCGATCGAGGAACTCACTTCTGCAACATTCAACTTGGTAAAGTATTGAAGCGCTATAGGGTGCATCATCGTCTTGCTACCCCTTATCACCCACAAATGAGTGGTCAAGTAGAAGTCACAAACAGAGAACTTAAGAGGATTTTAACCAAATATGTGGAACAAGGGAAGCGGGATTGGTCAGAAAGGTTAGACGACGCACTTTGGGCATATAGAATAGCATACAAGACACCAATAGGGACCACTCCCTATAATCTGGTTTATGGAAAGTCTTGTCACTTGCTTGTGGAGTTGGAGCATAGGGCGTACTGGGCAATCAAGGCCATGAATCTTGACTTGCACAAGTCGGGGGAACAGAGAATGCTAGATCTTAATGAGCTGGATGAGTAGAGGATGAAAGCATATGAGAATGCAAGGATTTATGAGGAAAGAATTCGGAAATGGCATGACAAGCATATTAAAAATCCGAAGGAGTTCAAGGTGGGAGATCAGGTGTTGCTATTCAATTCTCGTGTATGTTTATTTCCGGGGAAGCTCAAGTCCAGATGGTTTGGCCCTTACACGGTGACTAAAATTTCACCTCATGGGGATATAGAGATTACCCATACGAAGAAGGGTACGCTTAAGGTAAACAGACACAGGCTGAAACCATACCATGGAGGAGAGGTTAGTAATGCCGACAAAGAAGTATTTTTCCTTCATGAACCCCCATGAGGAAAGACAAGGTACGTCAAGCTTAGTGATGTTAAACAAGCGCTTCTTGGGTGACAACCCAAGTGTTTACTATTTTCCCCAGTCATAGTTTAGTTTTGCATGAATAACTTGTTAAGTGTTGGTGTCTTCATGTTTAGATGCTTGTGCTGTTTTCATTTTGGTGGATTTCTGTGTCATCGTGTGTTTTCATGACGATTTGGCAAAGATTTATTCGCTTGAGCCTGTTTCTATTGTTTTTCGCTGGTGATTGTTGCATAAAAGAGCAAGCTCTGAATGTGTAAACATGTTCAGAAAATTTCTACAGAGCCTACAGAGTTTTTTTAAGTCATCCAGAGAAAACTCACGGGCGTGTGTAATTTCCACACGCCCGTGGGGTTGTATTGCGAGCTTATACAGAGAAGACACAGGGACGTGGACTTGCCCCTATGAGCGACCTTGCGATTATCGCATGGATGTGCAGAATTACCGCACGGGTGTGCGTTATTCTGCAGAAACCTGGGAATTTTTTTCCCAGAGCACACAGGGGCGTGGACTCGCCCCTGTGGGCAACCTTGTGACCAACGCATGGGCGTGGGTATTTTCCACACGCTCGTGCGGATTTCTGCAAATAATCCCTTCTCCATCCGGAGAGCGCATAGGGCCGTACGAATGCCCTTGTGAGTTGGGCCTGTGATTGTCCACGGCCATGCGGAATTTTCGCACGGGCGTGCAAAACATTTAGTAATTTCTCTCGGTTTGATAGAGAGCGCACAGGGGTGTGCGGCTGCCCCTGTGGGTTGGGCGCACGGGCATGGGTAATTTCCACACGCCCGTGCGGTTGCGTTTAGAGTGGGTAAATGTTTTCCCGAGAGCGCACAGGGGTGTGCGTCCACCCCTGCGAGTCTCTCATGCAAAGGCACACGGGCGTGCTTACCTTTGGCACGCCCGTGTGGATGTGCAGGCATCATAAAGTTGCGTCTCTCGTTATAAGCCTCTCTCCTTAGCACACTTCCAACTGAGTAGAGAACATTCCCCAGCACTTCTCCCAACCTCCCAGTCGTGATTTTTCGTTGATAACTTGAGTTTCTCGCCGATTTCAGAGATTTTTCGGTTCAACTCATTGGTAAAACCCCTGTCTCATTTTGAGGATGCCCTTATTTTGATTCTATTTGATTTTATTCGATTGAACTGGAAAATGTGCCTCGGTTCCAGGCTAAAATGATCTTTGATATGTTTTCATGGGCTTTGAAAGTGAGAGGGAGACATATTCACAGCTTTTGGCAAAGGGGCCGTGCGGTTTTTCACGCCCCGTGAATCCCCACGGACGTGTGGATTTTCCACACGACCGTGTGAATTCCTGCAGAATTATATTTTCGTCAAAACTAATTAAGCCCTTTTCCAAAACATGCAGGTATGGCCCCCAGATCAATGAAGGCAGTGGGTAAGCTTCCTAGGGAGCCTACTCATTAACCGGAAAGCATAGAATTCACACTTCCCGAACATAAAACTCGATTTGAGTGACTAGCAAAGCTTAAATTTGGTCAAACACGGATCCCTGACATGAGCTCAATGAGGGAGGTGCAATTCGCAGATGACATGGATGATGAGGTTGAGGAATTACTATCGGTGGGTGGTTGGCGTAAGCTTTTGAGTATTTGTGATCCCGCCATTCACCCACTCACATTGGAGATGCTCGTTTTGGGCAGCATCATAACATTTAGTGTCGGTACCATTCAATTTAGAGCCTTTGGGCAGCATCATAACATGAGCCTCACACAGTTTTCTGTTAGACTTGGGTTATATGATGAGGAGTTCATTAGAACAGAAGAGTATGATGAGATGCCGACTGACTATTGTGGAAACTTAACCCCCAGAAGGCTTACCGAATATTATATGGATGGGGGCGATACGAGCCAGGAGTGTCTAAGGCCACGTGTCTTTCTAGACCTAGTTACAGATACCTTCATGCCATCTTGAGTAGATCAGTGAACGGTCGCGGCGACAGCACGGGAGTCCTTAGCAAACAAGAACTTTTAAAATTATACTCCATGGTGCGAAATGAGCCGATTCATCTGGGACACATTGTAGTGGAGTATTTGAGGCATCAGGGACATTAACCCAGGCTTGGTGTCATTTTCTCTGGTCCATACATCACTAGACTCATTCTTGGGATGGGTTTACGATATACGATTAGAGGTGCTAAGAAAACGATAATTCCAGCACCCCTCTGTTTGGAAACAATGAGGCTTATGGTTATGATCAAGAGACATCCAAAGGTTGTTTTTGTGCTGAATATGCCAACTGGGTCCGAGGAAGCTGCAGTGGAAGGGTCTCAGCCAACTTTAGAATCACAACAAGAGAGAGATCAGACAGAGGCGGTCCCTCCAACAAAGGACCGACCCCCAGTTCGCATGTTTTCACCATCTAGTGTTTATAATCATTTTGAGGGGCTCGAGAATGATGTGGGGGTGATATGGACAGAGATTATTGAGGCACAAGCGCAGATAGTAGAGGTGCGCGGGATGCAGGCCGCACAGTTCACACAGTTCATGGCGCGTTTCGACATTTTACAGTAGATCCTTCAGAGAGATGTTGCCGTACCTTTCGTACTGTGACCACGCACCTCCCTGATGCCCCTTGCATCACCATCATTGGACCCACCAGCACCTTCTGATCCAGCACCAGCAGCAGAGGAGCCATAGCGTGGCGCCGACACTTGACTTGCTTTTATTTTTACTTGCATTTTATTTTGGATATGTTATCCTCAGAAAGGACTTTCCTTCTAAGCTTATTTTCATTTTGTTGTCTTGAGTTTTATTTCTTGCTCTATCTTATATATACTCGAGTTTTGTTTTTCTTTTATTGAGCTCTACTGAACCCCCTCGTGTATGCGTGCAGATGGTCTTATCATCATGGGAATTGAGAACTTGTCATAGACACAGCCAAGGTGCTTCGGCACTTGGCCGTGTGTGCCTCACAACACATTGGAACATCACCCCCAAGGATTTAGCTCCATGAAATACAATACTAGGGGTCAGGGGAGTATTGTTTTGATTGCTTCTCCCACATTTATTCTTGATTGATATACATTACAAGTGAGCTTGCATGTGTACATTGAGGTCAATGTACAACTTAAGTGTAGGAGGGGGAGTTTCATAGTGCACATATCTTTTACACTATTTTGATTGATATATATGCTCACATAGCCAATGGTGGTTCACCTTCGTTGCAATGACAGTATTCTTGAGTTTAGGAGAATTTTTAACATTGAATGTTCTCATGCTCTAGTTCTTGCTTGAATTTTTAGGAATTTTTGCCCGAATAACATTTTGTGCACTTCTCACTCTTTAAACTCTTTTAGAAAATCAAGTCTAAGGTTAAAGGGACCAGTTTTAGTTTTGTTTCTTGTGTTGCTTTATTATTATAAAAAAAATGGAAAATGGAAAATAAAGAAATAACAAAGTGTTTTTATCATTTAATTGTGCTTGTTGGGTGGAAAAAGCTACCACCCATGATGTATGAAGCTACTCTCATAAGTCGGATACTACTTATGCCCTATTTATAGAAAGAGCTATCTCATGGGATGTTTGAAAGCTACCAACCCTGTAGAAAGAGTTACCACCTCAAAAGTGTGAAAGCCACCTTAGCGGCAGCTTTGGAAATGGCTACCTCAAAGGATGTGTGAAGCTACTACCCTTTTTGAAATGTTTGGTACTCTTTGTAGATAAATAAGTCCCTTATACCTAGAACTTTGAGCAGTATACTTTGGGTTGACTTGAGTGAGTTCACACACTTACAAGATTTCGGGTTTGTTGTCCTTTTTAATTCAAGTTTTTAGCTAGAGCATTGATTCTTTTGTATTTATGTCGAAATTTCCTTTACTATTAGAATGCTTTCTTTGCATGCTTTGGTGAACCTAAGGCCAAGCACTTCCAATAGTACCTTCATCTATGCATACAATGTTTAAACCTTTGCTTGAGGACAAGAAAAAGATTAAGTGTGGGGGAGTTTGATAAGTGCTTGTGCGATAAGAATGCGAAGTGTTCTTTCCTTATGATAAGCATTACTTTTGTCAGGTTTTAGCGCTAATACGTGTGTATTTATGTACTTTTATGCAGGTTGGGTTGTGAGGCCAATTATTTGTGGAAGAAGACATTGTAGATCATTTTACGCATTATTTGGAGGAGATCTTGAGAAAGCTCAAACGCGGAGACATGAGTCAGGTTTAGAATGCTAGAATGTGTGCCAAACTCCTTGAGTTCGAGCTAAGCCAATGATTCAGTGGGGCACGAAGGCAGTCACATCCGGCCAAAGAAGGAGCAAAACAGAGGAGCCACACGGGCGTGTGGAAATTCCACACGCCCATGCATTAATTCCACAGGCCCGTGAGCAATATCCACAGGGGCGTGTGGAATCCCGATTCCAACCCTATTTAAGGCCGATTTCAACATTCTTTTCTCCATCATTTCCCCAACTTGAGAGAGGTTTGCGGCTAGGGTTTGAGAGGTATTGACTAGGGATTTGGAGAGGTTCTTTGGCTCTGACATCGTGATCACTTTGGAAGAAGGTTGGTAAGGGAGCCTCCGTCGGATTGATTCGGCTAGGCGTATCTTATACCTGACAAGGGGATCTTGCGATGAGTAGAGGACTCTCCATAAGACCATCGCCATGACTATCGAGGGGGCTTTCATATGGATTGTTTTCTTTGATATTTCATTTCATTATCGTTTGTATTGTGCTCCATGGAGAGCTAAACCCCTAGTGGGTACTTGGGTATTTGTGAACCCTAGGATGTATTAGTTTCATTGAATCTTTTTATTATGCTTTTAATTAATTGATGTTATTGTGAGTTCCAATCTTGAATGTTTGATTGTTTGAATACTCCCTTAGAGTGACACTAGGGTTGAGAGGTACATGAGCGTCCCCTTTCTCCTCTAGTGTGATAGATTCTACCTCCGTTCCTCGAGTTCTTTGCGGCCATTATGGAGCGAATGAGCTAAGGGATGACCCTCCCCTGGGGCTTAGTTGCGAGTGCAACGGAGTGACGCGTTGAGGTGATTTTATCATCTAAGGCTTAATTGTAGTTGGGGACCTTTTTTCTGGACCAAGGGTTAGGTCTACAATTTGGAAGAAATTTATCACTTTGAATCCCCAGAGCTTAATGCAATCCTTCTTACGAGTGCGAGGTTGAGAGGTTGTTCAACCTCTCCTCCGGACATGTAGAGGATTAGGCTTGGTAAACCCTAGATTGAGGGCCATGCATTAAAGGATGTCCCTGACTAACCATTGCATTAGTTCGGAAGCATAATAGAGAGTTCTTGCACTTGAAACGATTTTCCTAGGCGGATCAATACCCGGGTATCCCATCTTTATCGATTGCCTTAACTTCTCCTTTACTTTTGTTCTCTTTTGAGTTGTTTTACTTTTGAGACTTGAATCTTGTCACACATATCACTATTCATCTTTCATATAGTTAAGAAGCAAATTAAGTATTTTTATTCCTTTTTCGCTGTGGATACAATACCCCACTCACCTGGGACTTATTAGTTCGACAACTCCGTGCACTTGCGGGAAGCCCTGTCAGGTTCACAAATACCCAAGTACCCACTAGGGGTTTAGCTCTCCATGGAGGTAGATACAATAAATGAAATCGAATGTAAAAACAAAGCATCCATAGAAAAACCCCCTCGTTAGTCGTGGCGATGGTCTTGTGGAGAGTCCTCTACTCATCGCAAAGGTCCCTTTGTCCGGCCTAGGATACACTTCCCGGATCGGTGCAGACGAAAGCTCTCCCACTAACCTTCCTCCAAACGGCGCGCGATGTCAGAGCCATAGAACCTCTCTAAAGCCCTAGCCAATACCTCTCAAAACCCTAGCACAGCCCTCTCTCAAGTTTGGGAAAAGATGGAGAAAAGAATCCTGAAATCGGAGCTGAAATCGGCTTTTAAAGGGCTGGAATCGGGATTTCACAAGCCCGTGTGAGTGCCCCTGTGGATTTTTCACACGGGCATGTCCAATTTCCACACGCCCATGTGGATTCTCTGGTTTCCTGTTTTCTTAGCCGGTTGTGAACATTGCTGGTACAGTATTCTTGCTACAGTTTTTGCTATAGTACCCTACTACAGTACTGGCTCGAAATACTCCCGAATCTATGCTTTCATCGAGGTAATGCAAACGGGCATAAATTTCCATTGTGGATCACTTTGCTTCTTCAATAACAGACATGTTGGTGGAGATCTTGATCTATATGCACAAGTTAGAATGCTTGAATGTGACTGCCCTTGTGCCCCTCCAAATAGTTGTACTAGCTTGAATACAAGGAGGTTGGCACACATTCCCACATCTCGAACCCGACCTATGTCTTCTCGTTTGAACCTTAGTAAGATTTTTTCTAAATTGGTGTATTTACGACCAACACTGGCTTCTTTCTTTCATATTCAGCCTCACAACCCTACCTGCATGAAAGTAACATAAATGCACACATATTGGCTTTAAAACCTGAGAAAAGTAATGCTCAACACAAGGAAAGAACACTTCGTATTCTTATCGCACAAGCACTTATCACAAAGTTAGATTGGAAAGGGTCGAGAGGATGAGTCTAGAGGTAGCGAAACATCCCCTTTCCCTTCCGATGTGATTCATATTACCTCCATGTTCCAAGAGTTCTTTGCGGTCATAATAGAGTGAAGTGCTAAGTGACAAATTCCACTGGGGCTTAGTTGCATGAGCAATAGAGTGAAGTGTTGAATTAATCCTTAGTGCTGGTTCTTAATTGTGACTAGGGGTCTTTTACCTAGACCAAAGGGTTAGATCTATATTAGGGAATAGGGTTTATCACTTAGAGTCCCCAAATCTTCATGCAACCCCACATAGTATGAGGCGTCGAGAGTATCCTTTTCCGTCGGTGCATAGTGTGAGGGTGATAAGTGCTTGTGCAATATGAATGCGAAGTGTTCATTCCTTATGTTGAGCATTAATTTTCTCAGGTTTTTACATTAATATGTGTGTTTTTATGTCACTTGTATGCAGGTATGGTTGTGAGGTTGAGTATGAAGGAAATAGGCCAATGTGGATCATAATGCACCTATTTTGGTGGAGATCTTGCTAAGGTTCAAACGTGAAGACATAGGACAGGTGTGAGATGCTAGAGTGTGTGCCAACCTCCTCGCATTCGAGTGAGCACATCTATTTGCAGGGGCACAAAGGCAGTCACACTCGAGCATTCCGTCTTATGCATACAAGAACAGGAGCACTGTAGCAATATTGTAGCAAGCACTGCAGCAGCACTGTTCACAGCCGGCCAAGAAATCAGAGAAATAGAGAATCCACACGGGCTTGCGGAAATTATCCACGCCCGTGTGGAAATTCCACACGGGCGCGTGTAGCGTCCAAGCCCGTGGAGTTGCCCGATTCTAGCCCTATTTAAAGCCGATTCAGCACCGATTTTGGTATTCTTTTCTCCATCTTTTTCCCAACTTGAGAGAGGGCTTCGGCTATGGTTTTGAGGGGTATTGGCCAAGGTTTTGGAGAGGTTCTACGGCTCCGACATCGTCATTCCTGAGGAAGAATTTTGGTAGGGGAGCTTCCGTCAAGGCGTACCGGATGAGGGAATCCTTGGACGACGAGTAGAGGACTCTCTGCAAGACCATCAACATGATCATCGAGGGGGTTTCTTTATGGATTCATTGCTTTTACATTCGATTTATTTGATTGTACTTAGCTCCATGGAGAGCTAAACCCCTAGTGGGTACTTGGGTGATTGTGAACCCTAGGATGTATTCGTTTCTTTGAACTTCTTTATTATACTTTCAATAAATTGATGTTTATTGTGAGTTCCAACCTTGAATGCTTGATTGTATGAACGTTTCCCCTAGAGTGACACTAGGGTTGAGAGTTCTTGTTGGTAACCTTGTGAGTGAGTGACACACCACGAGCGTTAGACAAAGCTAGGTTGGAGAGGGTGGAGATGGTGAGTCGAGAGGTACAGGAGCGTCCCCTTTCCCCTCCTACGTGATAGATTCTACCTCCGTTCCTTGAGTTCTTTGTGGCCATAATAGAGTGAATGGTCTAAGGGATGAACCTCCGTTGGGGCCTAATTGCACGTGCAATGGAGTGAAGCGTTGAGGGGATCTTAGTATCTAGGGCTTAATTGTGGCTAGGGATATTCCGCCTGGACCAAACGGTTAGGTCTATAATTAGGAAGCGATTTATCACTTGGAATCCCTAGATCTCATTGAAACTTTATTCGAGTGCGAGGTTGAGAGGTTATTTAATCTCTCCTCTGGGACATGAATAGAGTTAGGCATAGTTGACATTAGATTTGGGACTATGTATGTAAGGATTTCCACGACTCACCATTGCATTGATTAGGAAGCATAATAGAGAGTTCTTGCAATTGAAGCGATTATCCTAGGTGAAGCATCATCCGAGTACCCCATCTTTATCGATTGCCTTGCCTCCTCCTTACTTTTGCTCTCTTACTTGTTGCTTTTAATTGTTGAGAATTGAATCATTATCACATTTATCATTGTTGATACTCCACATAGCTAAGAATAGAATTAAGTGTCTTTACTCCCTACTCCCTGTGGATTCGACCCCACTCACCCAGGATTATTACTTCTACAAACCCGTGCACTTGCAGGATATACGCAAGGGGACCTTGTCATAGGGTTAGTCACGGTTGACCTTAGGTTTGGGACCATGTGTCTTAGGATTATTACAACTCATTAGACATCAATTAAGAGACATAATGATTGGTCTTGCACCTGAAACAATAGTCCTAGGGTGAGCAATGTCTGGGTGCCCACTTTTATCAATTGCCTCTCCTATTATTCTATTGCGTCTCTTTCTTCTTTACTTTATTTCTATTTGCATTGATATCATTCACACCACTCTTAAACCATCTTCACTATAGCAAAATAACAATACTTGTGTTTCTGAGCACTAATCCTTATGGATACAACTACCCACTCACCAGGGTACTTTATTACTTCGATAACCTGTATAATTATGGTACCTTGACAAAGGCCCTTTTGCGTATGTACCGCAAGTGCATAGGTTTGTTGAAGTAATAATACCCTGGTGAATGGGTAGTCGAATTCATAGGGAATAGTGATTAAAAACACAAAGGTTGCTATTTAACTATAATGAAGATAAATCAATAACTATGTGAATAGGAATTAATGCAAATAGAAATAAGAAAAGAAGAAAGAGGCACAAATAAAAGATAGGAGAGGTAATCGACAATAAATGGGGTACCCAGACATTGCTCACCCTAGGACTATTGTTTCAAGTGCAACACCAATCATTATGTTCCTTAACTAATGCTTAATGAGTCATGGAAATCCTTAAACACACGGTCCCAAAACTTAAGGTCAACCGTGACTAACCCTACACTATGCCCCGGTGGAGAAATCTCTCATTCTTGATATCTCACACTGTGCTCGGTTGCTTTACGCTCTAGGGATTCCAAGTAATAAACCCTTTGTTCCAAGCAAAAGACCCTTAGTCCTAAGCCCCATATACTAAAGATTATTTCAACGCTTCACTCTGTTGTATGCACAACTAAGCCATAGTGGAGTTCGTCTCTTAGCACTTCACTCTATTGTGACCGTAAAGAACTCGTCGAACATAGAGGTAGGATAAATCACACTGGAGGGGAAAGGGGACTCTCCGCTACCTGTCGACTCATCCTCTCAATCCTCTCCAATCTAGTATTGTCTAACCCTCATGGTGTCTCACTCATCCACAAAGATTACCAAAATGAATTCTTAACACTAGTATCACTCTAAGGGAAAATTAACTCAATAAGCATTCAAGATTGGAACTCAATTAAAACATCAATTAAAGGAACCAGAATAAAAGGTAAAATAAACAAGATCATCTTAGGGTTTACAAGTCCAAGTACCCACTAGGGGTTTAGCTATCCATGGAGTAAAATATAATCAATAAAGAAATCAAAAGTAAAAATATGCAATCCATGAATAAAACCCCCTTGGTGTTCATGTCGATGGTCTTGTGGAGTGGCCGTGTCTACTCCAAAGGTCCCTTCGTCAAGCTTAGGGCACACCTAGCCGGATCAGTGTCGACGAAAGCTCCCACAATAACTCTCTTCCGAAGGAAATGCGATGTCAAAGGCCGTAAACCATCCAAAACCTAGCCAAAGCCTCTCCAAACCCTAGCCGCGGGCACCTCCAAAGGTGGAGAAAAGATAGCCATAAGATGAAAAAAAGGATTCTGAAATCGGGCTGAAATCACTACTTAAATAGCGCTAGAATCGGGCATCCCCACGAGAGCGTGGAATTTCCACACGCCCGTGTGTATCTCCAGTAAATCGATTTTCTACGGCCTGTCAACAGTAACTACTATAGTAAACTGCAATAGTACATGCTACAGTAATCCCCAAAAATAGTCCCGAGTCCACACTTTTCATCAAGACAACATAAACGGGCACACGTCTATGCTATAGATTGCATTACATCTTAAAAAAAAAAGCACATTTAACGACAATCTTACTAGCTTTGCTTAAGTGGGAACACATGAGTGTGACTGGCTTTGTGCCTCTCCAAGTTGCATATTTCCTTGAACACCACGGAGGTTGGCACACACTCATATGTCTTTGAGCACAACTTGTGTATTCACGTTTGTTCACTCCAAGATTACATCAACTAAGTTCACTCACAATCTACTTTGTTTTCTTTTTCTATATTTGTCTCTACAACCCTATATGCACAAAAGAACAGAAATACACATGCATTAGCGATAAAATCTAAGAAAAGTAATGCTCATCGTAAGAAAAAAAAATACTCCATATTAGTAATATACAAGCACTTATCATGCGCATTCGCAAAGGGTGTGTCAACGGGTATGCCAATGACCGTGCTTGGCTCTAAATCTTAGGGATTGATCTCTATTCAAATCCAGTAAATCACATGGGGGTAAACATGCCCAAGCTTGGAGAGAACGCTCATGCAAGGAATATAGTGATCCTACTGATCTTCTCATGGATCTTCCAGTAAAATACATGGGGGTAAGCACCCCATGCTCCCTTAGCACGATGGTGCTAGGGGTTCAACATGCCTATGCAAACTCCAGTACATAGCACGGGGGTTCAACAAGCCTATGTTTCTGACACACCGTTTGCAAGTGTACCGCAAGTGCACGGATTGTCGAAGTAATAAAAGTACCCTGGTGAGTGGGTAGTCATATCCACAGGAAATAGTGATAAAAAACACAAAAATTGCTATTTAACTATGGTGAAGATGAATCAATTGTGCTGTGAACAATATCAATGTGAAAAAGAAATAAAGAAAACAAGAAAGAGAGAGATGTAGTAAAATGACAGGAGAGACAATCGATAGAAAATAGGGCACCCGGGCATTGTTCTCCCTAGGACTATTATTTCAAATGCAAGACCAACCATTATGTCTCTTAACCGATCCTTAATGAGTTGTGGAAATACTAAAACTTAAGGTCAGCCGTAACTAACCCGACATTATGCAATTATATGCGAGTGCGAGGTTGAGAGGTTATTCAATCTCTCCTCCGGGACATGTATAGAGTTAGGCATGGTTGACCTTAGATTTAGGATCATGTAATTAAGGATTTCCACGACTCATTGTTACATCAATTAAGAAGTATAATAGAGAGTTGTTGCACTTGAAACGATTGTCCTAGGCTGATCAATATCCGGATACCCCATCTTTATCGATTGCCATACCTTCTCCTTTACTTGTGCCCTCTATCTTGTTGTTTTTGTTTTTGTTATTTCATATTTTGTCACACTTATCACTATTCATCTTCCATATTAGTTAAGAACAACTTAAGTGTCTTTATTCCCTACTCTCTACGGATATGACACCCACTCATTTGGGATTATTACTTCGACACCCATGCTCTTACGGTTTACACGCATATATGGACGTGTCAAGTTTTTGGCGCCGTTGCCGGGGAGTAGGCGTTTAGAGATACTTTGCACTTTGTTTTCTTAGCTATTTATTCATTCTATTTCATATTTTCTGTCCTATCATCGTTCCGAATTATTCTTTATTTTTCCTTTGGTCACAGAAATGATTGAAATACCCGAGTTATTTGACACTATCACAAGAATGGTTAAAAATGCAAAACAAAAGTTTCAATTACTTGTAGTACAGGATACACCGCGTTGTTTATTACAAGAGTCATATAATATTCAACAATACGTAAAAGAATCAGTTGAAGATTATATTGCCAGAATTCAAGAATGAAACTGGGAATTAGATAATATGTTAGATCAGTTTGAGAGATCTGCATTAGGATCAATGAACGATCACTTAGAGGAAAGTCTAGAGAGGGTCCTAGCTCAATTTGATTCATCTTATTATAAACAAAAGCAGGAACGTTTTCTTTGGGTGTGTCAATATCAGGAGGGGAGAGTTGTGGAATGGAAGCATTGTTTACCGTAGAAGACCACACAAAAACACATTTACAAGTAGAACGAAGGAGAAGCATTGTAATGGTGCATTTATGGAGTTTGAGGTATGAGGCGTGGCCGTGCGTCTGTTCATAGCCTGTGGATCTATAAGGGCGTGCGAAAATTCGGCACGACCATGTGGATTTCTGCAGCTATGCTTAATTAACTTGATTGATCAATTTTCTTTTTAATTTGGCAGATTATGGCACCCAGGTCATAGAAGCAAGCTGATAAGTGATCGCGAGAGTCATCTCCTGAGTCCGAGAGCATGAGATTCACTATCCCTGAGCATCAGGCTCGTTTTGAGCATCTGTCAAGACTTCGATTCAGACAGACTCGGTTCTTGGATGTGAGTATATTGAGAGATTTGCAGCAGGGAGATGAGTTCGCTGATGAGGTTGAGGATCTCGTCTTATTGGGTGGTTGGAGACAGTTATTATCGATTAGAGAGCCAGCTATCCAAGAGCTTACACTGGAGATTCTGTCGTCATTCGAGTTCAATAGATCCTATGCGAGATTCGACGACCTCAACGTAGTTTAGTTCAGAGCACTTGGACATCACTATAGTCTGAGCAACATTTAGTTTTCAGTTCGGCTCAGCTTGTACGAGGAGGCATTTACAGACACTGAAGATTATTCTCAGTTACCGACAGATTATCCTGAAGCCTTGACCACGCAGAGAGCTTACAGAGCATTATATGGTCAGGGCCAGTATGAGCCAGGGGTGTCCAAGGCCACGTGTCTTTCCCGACCTGCGTATCGATATGTACATGCCATCGTTAGCAGGTCGGTGAATGGTCATGGTGATAGCACTAGCATTCTGAGCCGGCAGGAGTTTCTTTAATTGTATTTGATGATGCAGCGCATACTGTTCCATCTAGGGCACATCGTCACTGAGTACATTCGACATCAGGGCCAGTATGAAAGATTGGGAGCAATTTTCTCTGGTCCATACATTACGAGATTAGCTCTGGGTATGGGTCTTTTGGGCATGATTCGCTGGGTCGAGAAGATGAGTATACCTGCACCCTTGAGCCTGGAGACGATGAGATTGATGGGCATGGTCTGTAGGGTTCGGATAGGGGTTTATACTCTGGTTCTACCGGCCCCAGAGATAGCCGAGGAGGTGGGTGATGATGCCGAGGCTTCCTAGCCTGCCCCCCGAGTCTCAGTTAGCACCTATGGAGACCGAGGTACCTCCGGTGACACAGGACCCACCCCCCGTGCGCAGGTTTTCACCATCTCGAGCCCAAGATCGCTTTGAGAGGTCAAGAGTGCTGTGGGGGTGATACGGACAGATGTAGCGGAGGCCCGAGCAGAGATTGCCGATATTAGGGCTACGTAGGCCGTACAGTATACAGAGTTCATGGCACGTTTCGACACATTACAACAGATCTTAGAGTGAGACGTCGGCTCGTCATTTGTCCTATGGTCGAGGACTTATCAGGCCACCCTCGGCTTCTCAGGCACCTTTATCCCCTATTCCGGCACCAGTTGACCCCACCATGTACTTCATCACTAGCAGCAGAGCAAGAGGACGACATTGACACTTGATTTTATTTTCCTCGTCTTTTACTTCCTCATTTTAATTTGGACTTGTACACTCAGAAAGGACTCCCCTTCTGAGTTTATCTTTTATTTCGCTGTCTCGAGCTGTATTCATTATTTCATCTTTTATATACTCGAGTTGTTTTATTTTTATTGAGCTTTATTGAACCCCCTCGTGTATGCGTGCAGATGGTCTTGTCATCATGGGAATTGAGACTTTGTCATTGGCATGGCCAAGGTGTTTCGGCACTTGCCCATGTGAGCTTCACAACCCGTTCGAACAACACTCCCAAGGACTTAGCTCCATAAAATACAACACTAGGAGTCAAATGCGAGTGCGAGGTTGAGAGGTTATTCAATCTCTCCTCCGGGACATGTATAGAGTTAGGCATGGTTGACCTTAGATTTGGGATCATGTAATTAAAGATTTCCATGACTCATTGTTACATCAATTAAGAAGTATAATAGAGGGTTCTTCCACTTGAAACGATTATCCTAGGTGTATCAATATCCGGGTACCCCATCTTTATCGATTGCCATACCTTCTCCTTTACTTGTGCCCTCTATCTTGTTGTTTTCATTTTCGTTATTTTATATTTTGTCACACTTATCACTATTCATCCTCCACATTAGTTAAGAACAACTTAAATGTCTTTATTCCCTACTCTCTTTGGATACGATACCCACTCATCTGGGATTATTAATTTGACACCGGTGCACTTGCAGTTTACACGCATATACAGATGTGTCAGGCACAAGAGCCACCCAACTACTCGATTATAGTCTACATAGACGCATTCATGGTTCATTAGTAGAGGAATAATGACATAGACTCAATTTTCTCTTTTCATTCATTCTTTTTTTTTCATCATTTTCGTTTTCACATTCATCTTAGATCATGTCTTCAGACTACTCTACATGCCACAAAACTATGGCTAGCTATACAAGACTCAGAAGTTCTTAAGAGTTCATTGAAAAAAAGAACTTAGACTTCTAAGGCTGAGTACTCAAAGTTGTGTGTTAAGCAATCAAGAGAGATAGAGTAGTCATGTTGACTATTCCCAGGGCAACACAAGATTCAGTATACAAGACAATACTAGAGGTGAAACATGATTCAATACAGTATAACAACAAATATGTAACTCAAATCAATCATTAATCCATGCTCTAAGAGTCTTACAATAATGAACAAGCCATCATTGGTAACACTAGCATGCAAACAATAACCCTAATACATACAATATACCCATCCCCCACCTAGTGTTATACATTGTTGCCAATGTACACTAATCATGAAAAGCATGGTGATATATGCAATGAAGACAATGGAGGAGGATGGAACAAACTTTCCTGGTTAATCTTGTGCAATCGGTGAGGAGTGACCCAAACAAAAGGTGTTGCAAGCTTTTTATGTCGGGTCCAGCTTCAATGGAATGTTGAGAGGCTCACCAAGCTCCCATAATGCCGTGCAAGGCTAAGGGCATCATCATTCAAAATAAAAATTGAAATCACATAAAATAAATGCTAAGGAGTAGCCAAACACAAACATACTAGATAAAAGGAAGCAAAGTTCAACACAAGGTTGGTAGGGCATCCCCTTCCCAACTTTTTAAAATCAAACAAATACACTTGCAACAAAAGTAAAGCAAAGAAACAAGCTGCAAAAATAAAAACAAGTGTCCAAGCTCAGAAGTGAAAGATATCATCAAACGGTGCTGCAGATGGCGGGGGAATAGAGCAAGAAGCAGTAGTAGCCTGTGAGGATGATTCACAGGAGGAGATGACAAACTGCTAGAAATGCTCTGTGAGCTGGCGCTGGCCCTCTAAAACCTGGTAAATCTGTCCTTGAATCTCGCGCTGCTCGTGACGAATAGCCTGAATGTCATCCTCTATATTCTTGAATCTAGAGTCGAAGTCTGATGCGAATGAAGTGCCACGAGGGTCCTGAGTGGATGCTCCATTGGATTCAGACTTTGACTCACCATGATCATGCTGATTGGATTCTCCCGTGGTTAAGTGTGAAGCAAGTCTGCATGTGCCACTCTTCTTTTGTAACAAACCAATAGCTCACAGGACAGGTGCTACCTCCCCAACCATAGTCATGCCTCTAGTATAGTTCAACAAATTCATGCCACGGATCAATCTTGTGATGTAGGGCCCTGCAAAGATAGCTCCCAGACTAACAAACTGAGCCTGATGAATGAATGATTCAGTAACAAGATGCACAAGATGGATAGGATACTCCTTAATGATGCCACATACATGGTGAACAAGCCAGATTGTGTAATAAGAGCATGAATGTATCTATGGAGGGGTCCACTATACTAGTAGCCTTCCTCGTATTTGTGGTGTCACTTGATGCTAAAGAATTCTAATACTTGCTTGCACTCATGCCAAGTGGATAATCAATGCGGGGCCGATTTTGCAATGAAGCACTAATGAACTCATCATCATAAATTCCCACGTATTTCGCAAATTCCATGTGGTTCATTGCATGAGTCTTCCCAAAAGCTTGGAATTTAATGGCATCCAGTCGTTGAATGAGAATACTCCTCTCATCTTGCCTCGCCTCAAATGTGCTCAACACCTCCAAGGTAAGTTGGCAAAAAGTAGGTTCGTCAATGGAGAATAATTCCATCCAACCATTGCAAGAAAATAAATCTCTTACTTGCTCATCCCACCCAAGTTCTACAAGAACACTCCAATCAATAAGCTGAAAAGTAGCAAATGGTTTAGTCTTTAAACTTTCATAACGGGTCTTGTGGAGAGAAGAAGAGAAGCGAGGTTCATCGGGGGTGTGAGAATCGTGCCTCGGCCATTTAGAAGCGAGTTTCTTGACGTGTGGCATTCGTACATCAATAAAAATTCAAATAAGAATGAAAGGAATCCAAGAGAATGTATAATGTGGCATGAAAATGCATAAAACATGATGAAATTGAACTGAATAGGATTCATACGGGCATATAGAGCCCGTATGGATACTATTCAATTTTCAAGAGCTTCCCCTCATCATGAATTCAAGAAAGAAAATTTGTACATAAATTCAAGATAATTCAAAGATATGATGTTCATACCACACAATACAAGCTAAAATCTTGAAACAATCCACACAAAAGCTCAAGAAAGCAAGAAGAAAAGAAAAGAAAAATTTCATCACAACAAGCTTCTTACCAACAAAAATTTGAAATACCTTGAGTGGAGCTTGAAGACAAACAATAGATCTACTACCCAAGGAGATGAGGAGATGATTTAGAACAATATTTAGTGAGATTTGGCCATGGAGAGATAGATCATGGAAGTGCTAGGGCTCGGTTGGAGAAGAAGGAGAATGAAGGGAGAGATAAGTTGGCAATGTTCACATGAAAAATAAGAGTCCATACGGCCTCAATGAGTAGCTCATTGAGGCCGTATAAAGCAAGCAAAAGTTTCTAAATTTTCTTCACGGCCTCAATGAGCAGCTCATTGAGGCCGTAACGATTAGTTTAAATTTTCTGGATGGTCTTGACGGCCTCAATGAGCTGCTCATTGAGGCCGTATGACTTTAAAAACATGTGCTAAGCCTATGTTTGCTTCTGCAAACACATGGCCATGGTTACAAAGTGTTCTAAGATCATCTCCACCATGAAATAATGGTTCAAAATTTTGATCTAATGCATGAAATGATAGCCCAAACAAGTGCAACTCAACAATAAAATCAAGTAAACAACCACATGGAGAATGATCATGATAAACAAAATAATGAGAGCATGGACTTATTCAAATTAACAACTCTAAGAAAATACAAAAAATGACAAGAACATGAACATAAAGAACACACAAACATGAAATTTCCCCCGGTCATCTTCAAATTGTTGGTGTTTCTTCCCGGTAAATTCAAGGATATCAATGAGTAAACTTCACATTTTTCATGAGTGAAAGGAGGTGGAGATTGCACCTTCTTTTCTTGAGGTGTTGGATGAGAATGAGTGATACCTTTCTTCTTCTTTTCCTAGACCTCCTTCCAAATTTTCTTTAACATTGATTATTTTTTCCCTTTTTATTTGGCATTGGTTCACATAACTTTCTCCTTTGGCTTCTTCAAATTGGAACTTGGAAGAGGAGAATGAGGTTTTTTTTTATCTTCATTTCCTAGCTCTTCCAAATATTCATCGAATGGGTTTAATGATAGCACCTCCTGCACACAATCAGAAATTAAAAGTTCAGTTTCATCAACAAAATAAAGCATATCATCATGGTCTAAAGAGTGTTTCACGGCCGCCGGTAGAATGTATACTGCTTCTTTCTCTCAAACCCTTAGTGTTAATTTCCCTCCTTTAAGGTCAATTAGGGCCCCAGAGGTAGTGAGGAATGGCCAACCAAGAATCAATGGTGTCTCCACATCTTCATCAATATCCATGATGACAAAATCCACTGGAAACACAAATTTGTCCACCCGAACAATCACATCTTCTACAATCCCACGAGGCTTCCTTGTTGATCGATCCGCCAATTGTAAAATCATTCTCGTGTGTCTAAGTTCATCAAGACCAAGCTTCACATACATGGTATAGGGCATAACATTAATGCTTTCCCCCGATTCTTCTAGTGCATTTTCTTGAACTCCACCCTCAAGTACACATGGAATTATGAAGCTTCCCTGATCTTTCAATTTTTGTGGGAGCTTCTTCTCCAAAATGGCCGAGCAATTTCCTGTGAGTGCAACTGTGCCCTCTTCTTCCAATTTTCTCTTGTTTGTTAGCAATTAATCAAAAACTTGGCATACTTAGGCATTTGAGTTAAAGCTTCAACAATCGGGATGTTTATGTGGAGTTGCTTGAAGATGTTGATAAATTTTCTGAATTGAGCATCCTCCTTATCTTGCTTTAATCTAGCTGGATAGGGAATTGGAGGTTTGTATTCAAATGGCTTTGATGAACCCTTTTTTGGACTTTCCTTATCTTCACTTTGCTTGTTTTTCTTGATAACTTTCTCCACTATGTTAGGGTCTTCTATTTCGGCTACCCTAGTCTCAGTGACACTTGGGTCAACTCCGACCGTTGTCTCAACCTGTTTCCCACTTCCAAGGGCAATAGCCTTCAAGTGCTCTCTTGGGTTCTCCTCAGTGTTGCTAGGAAGATTGCCTGAAGGTCGCTCAGAATTTGCTTTAGGAAGCTGCCCCACTTGGTGCTTGATGGACTGTACAGAAGCTTTAAGGTTCTGCAGAATGGAGTCAATTTCATTGAACTGTCCGGCATGTTGAGAAAGATGAGCATTCACCTTACTGAACTGAGTATCCATACTACTGATTATGCTATTGAATCTTGATTTAGTGTTAATCATGAACTTGGCAAGTACATCTTCAGTAGTGAACCTCTTCTGTAGCACTGGTTGTTGTATTTGGGGACCTTATGGAGGTGGTGCAGCTTTTTGTTGTTACCCTTGATTCTATGAAAGGTTTGGATTGTATTTCCACCCCGGATTATAAGTCGATCTGTAAGGATTCCCTTGTGGCCTTTGTCCCCCAATATAGTCAACATTCTCAATCGGGGTGATGGAGGAACTCGCAATAGGACATTGGGCGACTCCATGCCCTCCACCACAAGTGCTATAACTCATCACCAACTCTGACTTCGAGATACTACCCATGAGCATGTCTAACTTTTGAGATAAGACATCAACCTTTGCAGCAAGAGCATCATTAGCATTGACTTCATAAATTCCGGCCCCCTTTTTTTGGTGCACCTCTTGAGGCCTAATGAGACTCATTGCTTGCCATTGATTCAAGGAGTTGCTCGGCCTCATCGGGGTACTTGTTACTAAGAGATCCATCCGCTGCGGCATTAATTAATTGACAAGTTGCATAATTCAACCCATTGTAGATGATCTGAACCTACATCCAGGAAGCAAAGCCATGATGGGGGCATCTTTGAGGAAGGTCTTTGAATCTATCATAAGCTTCAAATAGTATCTCCGACTCTCCTTGTTTGAATGCCGAAATTTCTTGCCTTAGCTTTGCAGCTTTGCTAGGAGGAAAATACCTTCCCAAAAATTTTTCAACCATATCTTTGCATGTTTTGATTGATCCCAGTGGTAAGGATGTGAGCCACCGGTATGCTCCATCTCTTAAACTAAAAGGGAATAATCATAGCCGGATCGCATCATCAATCATCCTGTTTATCTCGAAGGTAGAATAGATTTGAAGGAAACTGGAAAGATGATCATGGGCATCTTCATTTGCAAGACCATTAAATTGGACTGAATTTTGGACCATGCCGATAGTGCTTGCCTTGATCTCAAAATTATTTGTGGCGATGGATGGTGCTTGTACACTAAATTCTTCACCCTTGAATTGCAGCCTTTCATATTCGGATAAAGTACGTCTTTCTTCGGCCATGATTACAGATTCTGTGTCCTAAATTTCGATGTTTCTTTCACTAGTGCTTTCCCCCACTTCTCTAAGTCTTCGATGAAAAGTTCTCTCAATTTCACTATCTTGCTCAACTAAATTTGATGAATTTGCATGTGTTATGCACCGTACCTTGCAAAGTCAAGAAAGATAAAGAAAGTTAAGCTCAAAAAGAAATAAGACCAAAGAAAAGAAGAAATAAAAGAAAAGAAAAATGGTTAGAGCAATAAGCTAGAATTTTCCTAGAATTCCTTAAGTCCTTGGCAACGGCACCAAGAACTTGATTGATTGCCCGCCAGTGTACGGTGTCGCCAAGTAATACCTTGTGCAAAAGCCAAAGGATCGTATTCCACGGGGCTAACTCCTCCATCACTTACTTTCTAACCTTACCACTTAAGCATGGTATACTACTCTAATACATGCAAGAATGTAAATAAAACACAAGTATAACAATTCCATGGCGAGCAAGAAAATCACAAGAGCAATGATGATAAGAATAGGCCTAGGTATGAGGATTCCCAAGAGGGGTCATCATGATGTATGGATGCATAAGAATAAAATAGCAAGGGTGATTTAGACCGACGGACCTCAACAATAGTTCAACCGCAATTTCTCGGCAGTTAAACCCTAATCCTGTACAAATGATGATAAGAATCTCTTCCTAATCATATTCCTATGATTGCATTAAGTACATGGAGATCACGCAATAAGGACACACTTAACCTAAGTTTATCCTCATGGTTCAGAGGGGCTACCTACATCCAATTTCTTGGTATGTTGGTCAAAGATTACCCCTTTTAGCTCATTAACGATCTAGTACACGTGAGTAGGTCACGTCTACGTGCACAACTCAAACAAGAACTAAGGATCTCTCCAACTAATAGTTATAGGCATGAAACATAATGAGCAAAACCATAAATTACACCAATGCATTCCAAATATAAGTGTAGCATCCAAAATACATGATGAACCCCCCAAGGTTCACTTACATCTGGTGGCCTTGGAGGTCTAGTGTGCCATCATACAAACAAGTTTCTCAAACTCAACAAAAATAAGAAGTTAATGCATAAATGACACTCCGTAGTCCGAATGATGATGAGGATGGAGAATGCCGGCCGAATGATGATTCCTCTAACCCAAGGAAAGCCAAATTCTTGATAAGTGCTTGTGTGATATGAATGCGAAGCATTCTTTCCTTATGTTGAGCTTTACTTTTCTCGGGTTTTTAAACTAATATGTGTGTTTTTATGTTACTTTCGTGCAGGTAGGGTTGTGAGGCCGAGTATGAAGGAAAGAAACCAATGTGGATCATAGTGCACCGATTTTGGAGGAAATCATGCTAAGGTTCAAACGCAAAGACATAGGTCGGGTGTGAGATGCTAGAGTGTGTGCCAACCTCCCCGTATTTGAGTTAGCACAACCATTTGGAGGGGCACAAGGGCAGTCACACTCAACCATTCTGACTTATGCACATAGAACAAGATCTCCACCAACATGTCCGTCATTAAAGAAGCAAAGCGATCCACGACGTGAACGAGTGCCCGTTTGCGTCACCTCGATGAGAGTATGGACTTGGGAAGTATTTTAGGCCAGGCACTGTAGCAGAACAATGTAGTAAAGTACTATAGCAGTATTGTTCACAGCCGGCCGAAAACCACAATTCCAGAGAATCCACACGGGCGTGTGAAAAATCCACAGGACAATGTGGATGCCCGATTCCAGCCCTATTTAAAGCAGATTTCTGCCCCGATTTCAGGATTATTTTCTCCATCTTTTCCCCAACTTGAGAGAAGGTTTTGGCTAGGGTTTTGAGAGGTATTGGCTAGGGTTTTGGAGAGGTTCTACGGCTACGACATCATCATTGCTTTGGAAGAAGGTTGGTAGGGGAGCTTCCGTCGAGGCGTATCCTATACCTGACAAGGAAATGCTTGGACGACGAGTAGAGGACTTTCCTCAAGACCATCGATACGATTATCGAAGGGGTTTCTCTATGGATTCATTGCTTTTACATTCTATTTCTTTGATTGTACTTAGCTCCATGGAGAGCTAAACCCCTAGTGGGTACTTGGGTATTTGTGAACCCAAGGATGTATTTGTTTCATTGAATCTCTTTATTATGCTTTCAATTAATTGATGTTTGTTGTGAGTTCCAACGTTGAATGCTTGATTGTATGAACATTTCTCCTAGAGTGACACTAGGGTTGAGAGTTCTTGTTGGTAACCTTGTGAGTGAGTGACACACCACAAGCGTTAGACAAAGCTAGATTGGAGAGGGTTGAGAGGGTGAGTCAAGAGGTACAGGAGCGTCCACTTTTCCCTTCGGCGTGATAGATTCTACCTCCGTTCCTCGAGTTCTTTACGGGCATAATAGAGTGAATGGTCTAAGGGATGACCCTCTGCTGGGGCTTAGTTGCGCGTGTAACGGAGTGAAGCGTTGAGGTGATCTTAGTATCTAGGGCTTAATCGTGGTTAGGGACCTTCCACCTGGACCAAACGATTAGGTCTACAATTAGGAAGAGATTTATCACTTGGAATCTCTAGAGCTCATTGCAACTCTATTCAAGTGCGAGGTTGAGAGGTTATCTAATCTCTCCTCCGGGACATGTATAGAGTTAGGCATAGTTGACCTTAGATTTGGGACTATGTACTTAAGGATTTCCACGACTCACCATTGCATTGATTAGGAAGCATAATAGATGGTTCTTGTACTTGAAACGATTGTCCTAGGTGGAGCATTATCCGAGTACCCCATCTTTATCGATTGCTTTACCTCCTCCTTTACTCATGCTCTCTTACTTGTTGTTTTAACTTTTGAGAATTGAATCATTATCACAGTTATCACTACTGATCTTTCACATAGCTAAGAAATGGATTAAGTGTTTTTATCCCTACTCCCTGTGGTTTTGATACCCACTCATTCGGGATTATTACTTCGACAAACCCGTGCACTTGCGGGATATACGCAAGGGGAACTTGTCAATGCTCCTCCTCCTTTGATGATGAAGCTCTCCCCTTGAAGTTCAAGCTTTTGATCTCTCCAAACCTCAAGCCAAAACACCCAAAAGAACGATGTCTTTGTTCTCCTTTTCTCTCCCAAGTAATGGCTGTCAAGTGTCATAAAAAAGAAAGTCCCTCAAATGGCCTTCAAGATCTTCTCATATACCCCCCAACATCTCTCACAAATTCGCCTCTACATGGGTGGTATACTGGCTCAATGAGGACCTCATTGAGGTGGTATACTGGCTTAATGAGGACATCATTGAGCCCGTTTATAATGAGCACCTCATTGAGCCAGTATGCCTTCAAACAACTCATCCTCTTCCATGGCTACAGTAATCATCCCGGGCAGCATTGAGGCCATATACCCTAGTTCAATTTCTGACTTGAAAACTCTCCAGGTGCTACAGTGGCAGCTATAGTAATTTTGCTACAGTGCTGACGCTATAATACCATGACCTGGTTTTCTTCTATTTTTTACCCAAATTGTATGTTCGTGTTCTCCATGGCGTTTCTGTGCCCTGCAAAGAAAATAACATATGATTAAGCACAAAATGGGCATCAATCCTTATAGAAATACATTCTAAATACATCAAATATATACACTAAAATACGTACATTTAGACAGTTATCAATACATATATTAGCTCTTAAATCTGATAAAAGTAATGCTCCTATAAAACCAGCTAAACTCGAAGGATGCTAGCAACTCCAAATGTCAGCAGCCGAATGGCAGGCTAACGAATAGATAATAATCTGCGTCAACTGCCTATGGTACGAGGCTTCTCAACCTCATCAGCCATGTCATCAGCGAGCTAAACCTCTGATAAGTGCTTGTGCGATATGAATGCAAAGCATTCATTCCTTATGTTGAGCATTACTTTTCTCAGGTTTTTACATTAATATGTGTGTTTTTATGTTACTTTTACGCAGGTAGGGCTGTGAGGCTGAGTATTAAGGAAAAATGCCAATGTGGATCATAATGCACTTATTTTGGAGGAGATCTTGCTAAAGTTCAAACGCAAAGACATAGGACAGGTGTGAGATGCACTGTTCACAGCCGGCCGAGAAACCAGAGAAACAGAGAATCCACACGGGCGTGTGGAAATTATCCACGCCCGTGGGGAAATTCCGCACGGGCGCGTGTATCGTCCACGCCCGTGCAGTTGCCCGATTCCAGCCCTATTTAAAGCCGATTCAGCCCCGATTTTGGTATTCTTTTCTCCACCTTTTCCCCAACTTGCGTGAGGGCATCGGCTAGGGTTTTGAGGGGTATTGGCCAAGGTTTTGGAGAGGTTCTACGTCTCCGACATCGTGATTCCATTAGGAAGAAGGTTGGTAGGGGAGCTTCGATCGAGGCGTATCCTATACCGGACAAAGGAATCCTTGGACGAAGAGTAGAGAACTTTATCCAAGACCATCGACACGACCATCGAGGGGGTTTCTTTATGGATTCATTGCTTTTACATTCGATTTCTTTGATTGTACTTAGCTCCATGGAGAGCTAAACCCCAGTGGGTACTTGGGTGATTGTGAACCCTAGGATGTATTCGCTTCATTGAACTTCTTTATTATGCTTTCAATAAATTGATGTTTATTGTGATTTCCAACCTTGAATGCTTGATTGTATGAACCTTTCCCCTAGAGTGACACTAGGGTTGACAGTTCTTGTTGGTAACCTTGTGAGTGAGTGACACACCACGAGCGTTAGACAATGCTAGGTTGGAGAGGGTTGAGATGGTGAGTCGATAGGTACAGGAGCGTCCCCTTTCCCCTTCGACGTGATAGATTCTACCTCCGTTCCTCGAGTTCTTTGCGGCCATAATAGAGTGAATGGTCTAAGGGATGAACCTCCGCTGGGGCCTAGTTACGCGTGCAATGGAGTGAAGCATTGAGATGATCTTAGTATATAGGGCTTAATTGTGGCTAGGGACCTTCTGCCTGGACCAAAGGGTTAGGTCTAAATCTAGGAAGAGATTTATCACTTGGAATCCCTAGAGTTCATTGCAACTCTATGCGAGTGCGAGGTGTTGAGATTGTTTGATTTCTCCTCCGGGACATGTATAGAGTTAGGCATAGTTGACCTTAGATTTGGGACTATGTATGTAAGGATTTCCACGACTCACCATTGCATTGATTAGGAAGCATAATAGAGAGTTCTTGCACTTGAAGCGATTATCCTAGGTGAAGCATCATCCGAGTACCCCATCTTTATCGATTGCCTTGCATCCTCCTTGCTTTTGCTCTCTTACTTGTTGCTTTTAATTTCTGAGAATTGAATCATTACCACACTTATCATTGTTGATACTCCACATAGCTAAGAATTGAATTAAGTGTCTTTACTCCCTACTCCTTGTGGATTCGACCCCGCTCACCCGGGATTATTACTTCAACAAACCCGTGCACTTGCGGGATATACGCAAGGGGACCTTGTCACAAAGTACCCATGTTTGGAAAATGTGTCTGTCCAAACTTTAACTTTGCTAATCTCTCAAAATGAGCCTAGTGCTCAGGAATCACGAACTCCATGTGCTCTGGCTCAGGTGAGGGCTCTCTGGGACGTTTACCGGCTGCTTTCCTTGTCTTGGGAGCCATACTTACAAGTATTGAAAAAAATCAATCAAATTCATTCAAAATAACAATACTATATAATTCCAGGTTGTCGTGTGGCAATTCCACACGTCTGAGTGGATTTACAGGGCATGAAAACCACATGGCCACTTAGCAAAAATCTGAAAAATACATCATAAATTAATTCTAAAGTTCTCCTAAAACAAGCATTCATCATTTAAACATCAAATGGTGAAGAAAAAAGAGAATGATGGTTTACCGAAAAGATAAAGATGAAAGCCTTGAAATTGGCCAGAAAACTTGAGTAAATTCTCTCTAAATCGATGGTGCGAAGTCGGGAGAGGGCGAGGATGCGTTATCAAAGTGTTTGGAAGTGTCAAAATGAAAAGGCGAACAATATTTATCAAGAGAAATCACGGCCTTTTAAATTATGTACATGCACACCGGCATGTGAAAATTACACACGCCCGTGTGACTCCACAATAGAGCTTTACAGAGGCAGACACACGCCCCTGTGTGCTCACGAGATGGCATGCTTTGGCTCAGAACGCAACCACACGAGCGTGTGAAAATTCCCCACACCCGTGTGCCGGACACATATGGTCACCAACACGCTCCTGTGGCTCCTCTGTCTACACGAGAATTACTCTAATTGTTTCACATGGCCGTGTAGAAATTCCACACGGGAGTGGATCTTCACAGGGCCATTCACAAGGGTAGTCACACGCCCCTGTGTTTTCTCAACAACGAAGAAAACTCTCTGCAGGAAACCACACGGGCATGTGGATATTACCCACGCTTGTGTGTAGTTCACAAGGTTAGACACCCTGTGTCTTCTCGTGATAGAGCTCTGAACTCCTGCAGAAAAACACACACCCATGTAGAATTTTCACATGGGCGTGTGACCATCACAAGATCGTTCGCAGCGGCAGACACATGCCCCAGTGTCCTCTCGGGATGAGCACTGAATGAAAACACATGCCTGTGTGTCTTCTCTCGATGACTTAGGAAAATTTATAGGCTCTGCAGAAAAATTTTGCACACTCAAATAATAGGCACAATTAAGCCCTAGGTGCTAAAATCACTTCGGGACTTCACTCTGCTGCACTCGCAACTAAGCCCCAGCGGAAGGTCATCCCTTAGCCCATTCACTCTATTATGGCTGCAAAGAACCCTCTCCAATCTAGCTTTGTCTAACTCTCATGGTGTGTCACTCACTCACAAGAGTTACCAACAAGAACTCTTAACCCTAGTATCACTCTAGGGGAGTATTCATAGAATCAAGAGTCCAAGATTGGAACTCACAAAAAACATCAATTAATTGAAAGAA